>NC_037671.1:28234542-28245021 GCF_003255815.1 Theropithecus gelada
AAGGGGAGGGGAAAGGGGAGGGGAAAGGAGGGGAAAGGAGGGGAAAGGAGGGGAAAGGAGGGGAAACGGGAGGGGAGGGGAGGGGAGAGGAGAAAAGAAAGAAAAAAGAAGTAAAAGAGCCAAACTTAGGAAGTGGAAATATTCTGTCGTTGGCCATTCAAAGGAGGGAGGTCAAAAGAGGAAAAATCACCTGCCAAGTATGTTTAGATTTTAGAGGATACACCATGATAGGATCTACAAGAGGAGCTGGAGCCATTACAAAATAAACATCTGTATATATTCCTCATTATCCAATGGAAGAGCGTAGGAGAAAAACAAATCTTACGTGTAATCACTTGAAATAAGACATTTGGAATGTTGTTCAGTGGTTCCTCCTACTACCTCATAGGAAAGTTTTCCATGAGTTGTTTGGCTTTTCATCAGCTAAAAATAGTAAAATTCAAACAACAAAAAACATTTTGAAGGAAAGAGTGAACTACATTGGAAAGATCTTTCTTTTAAAGATGGGATGGAGAAATGGGCTGGTGGTTCAGAACACTGTATATGTTGAGCAGCTGCTAAGCATGATACTAATGATTTTTTCTTCATCTTTTTTCTCTTCTCCTTCCCCCACTTCTTTATTTCTGTCTTCCTTCTGTTTTTCCTACTTTGTCTTCTTCCCTCCCTCTCTCTTCCATTCTTAATGAAACGACTCAGCACTCTATCAACTATCAGAAATCAGCTCGAGCACAGCCATCTACTTTGAGAAGTCTTTTCAGCACCTGGTATGTAACTCCATTGTACTCTTAGCATATGTCGTCTTTAACATTTTGTTTCATTCCATAATAAAGTAATATGGCCAGGCACTGTGACTCACACCTGTAATCCCAACACTTTGGGAGGCCAAGGTGGGAGGATCTCTTGAGCCCAGGAGTTTGAAACCAACCTGGGCAACAAAGTGACACCCCCATCTCTACCAAAAAAGTCAAAAAATCAGCTAGATGTGGTGGCATGTGCCTGTGGTCCCAGCTGCTGGGGAGCCTAAGGTGGGAGGATTACTTGAGCCCAGGAGGTCAAGGCTGCAGTGAACCATGATCGCATCATTGCACTCCAGCCTGTGACACAGTGAGACCCTGTCTTGATGAATAAATAAATATATGCAACCTATTATGTCCAACAATAGGAAAATAGTTAAATATATTAAAAATACATATTTTGGAGAATATTTAATGTTATGAGGAAGTGTTAAGTGAAAAAGCAGAATTTAAACTGCATATATGGCCGGGCACGGTGGCTCACGCCTGTAATCCCAGCACTTTGGGAGGCCGAGGCGGGCGGATCACAAGGTCAGGAGATCGAGACCATGGTGAAACCCCGTCTCTACTAAAAATACAAAAAATTAGCCGGGCGCGGTGGCAGGTGCCTGTAGTCCCAGCTACTTGGGAGGCTGAGGCAGGAGAATGGCAGGAACCTGGGAGGCGGAGCTTGCAGTGAGCCGAGATTGCGCCACTGCACTCCAGCCAGGGGGACAGAGCAAGACTCCGTCTCAAAAAATAAAAAAAAATAAAAATAAATAAACTGCATATATTTGCCCCACTTCCATTGGCACATGACTTTTTTCCACTCATGTTTTCAACTTGTTGAGACTGCTTCCTAGTAAAGTAGGTAGATTCTAATGTTCTGATGCAGGGGGGAATTATAGGACCAAGAGGACAAATTAAAAAATGACATAATTGGAATACAAAAAAAAGTTCTGAAACATTCATGATGTTGAAAACATGAGAACCATGAAAGGGAATAATGGAGTTGTGACTACATCTAATAAAGCACCCACTGAACCACTGAATACTGTTTTTCTTGCCCAAAGCATTCACTTTTTCATCAGGAAGACATAGTAAAGATGGATTTAAATTATTATCTGAGGTTACTGGACAGAAAAATCACATCAACATGACTTTTTATTATTTACTTCACTGCCAAGTCATTGCCAAGCTTTGAACAAGCTAAGTCTACGATTTGTCATTATTAATACTGGCATAATAGCCCGTATTTTTGTTCCCTTTTAGTTAAGTATTTTGGTTGAATCCAGGTTTTTAGAAACTATTATTGATACAAATAATCCTGCTCTAAACAAAAAATTCTAAATATATTTTAGCCATACATATAGCATGGTCTCAAATTCGTATGTTTAAAAAAAATAAAACTATACCTACATACATAGTCATTGTCTAATACTCTTTTAAAATTTTTGAGACAGGGTCTTGCTCTATCACCCAGGTTGGAGCACACTGGTACGATCTCAGTTCACTGTAACCTCTGCCTCCCAGGCTCAAGCGATCCCCCCACCTCAGCCTCCCGAGTAGCTGGGACTACTGGTGTGCACCACCACACCCGGCTAACTTTTGTATTTTTTAATAGAGGTGGGGTTTCACCATGTTGCCCAAGCTGGTCTTGAACTCCTGGGCTCAAACTGTCCACCCTCTTGGCCTCCCAAAGAGTTGGGATTTCAGGCGTGAGCCACCGCACCTGACCCTCCCAATACTCTTTCCGTCTATCACCACTGTGTAGTAGCGCTGTGGTTTTAATGGGATGGACAACCTCAGCCAATGAGGGTAGTCCCATCCCCCTTGCCATATTGATTAATTTACACAGTCCTGCCCAAGCTAGTCAGGGCATGGAATTCCCCCAGCCACCAGGATTGATGTAGAAGTGCGCACCTGACCCAAGATACTCTGAGAAGCTCAGAAAATTTTCACAACAGCTCCGAGAGGTCTCTCTCTGTATGTGAACAAGGATGCATGAAGCCCCAGATGTTACTGGCAGCCATCTTGTGACCACAGAAGCGGACTAGAGAATAAAGATGGCACACAAGGGAGAACAAAGCTCAAATTCTCACAGAGAAATAAAGTCAGAATTCAGATTAAACCAATCGGCCTTAACTGGACTTAAGTTTTTTTGTACATAAAGATGAATGTAGAAAATAATGTAATGAACATCCCTGAACCTCCATTATGTTTTATCATAATTTAGTATTTTGCCTATTTGCCTCAGGAATAGGAGTTTGGGGAGTTTTAAGGTTTTGTGTTTTGTTTGGTTTTTCTTGCTTTGTTTTGGAGACGGAGTCTCCTTCTGTTGCCCAGACTGGAGTGTAGTGGTGCAATCACAGGTCACTGCAACCTTCCCCTCAGGCTCATTCTCGTGCCTCAGACTCCCGAGTAGCTGGGATTACCGGCCTGCAAGGCCTGCACCCTGCCCGGATCACTTTTTGCCTTTTTAGTAGAGATGGGGTTTCATCATGTTGACCAGGAAGGTCTTGAACTCCTGGCCTCAAGGGATTGCCCACCTCGCCCTCCCAAAGTGCTGGGATTACAGGCGTGAGTGACTGCACCTAGCCTTTGATTGCCTTTTCTAATCAATATACAAAACCACTATGGATTTTTGTACATTGGTCAATCTAGAAATGCTGTTGAGGCCTCTTATTAATTCTGTTTATAATATTCTTTGGATTTTCTAATAATCATGTTTATGTAAATTAGTTTATTCTCTTCCTAATTATTATACACTTAATATTGGATATGTCTTGCTCACCACTTCTGACTTCTTTGCCACCCATGTGCAATCTGGTGGGACCTTTACTATGTCCTGGAAATTCTTCCTGCCCTGGAAATTTGCTCAGCAGCACTCACACAGAGAACCCAGAAGTGGGGTAGGGGAGGGAGAGTTAATGCTTGAGGAGGAAATCCTTGACAGATGGGGAATAGGGGCAAGTGGAAAAGTACTTTCCCCTTTATTCTCCTATGCAGACAGTTCTGAGATGCACTTCATAAGGCTTCTGAGCAAGTCCTATGAGCTCAAGCAACCAGTGTCTATAGTAGACACTTCCTATTTTTCTGGTCTCACTACATTAACCAAATTCTCTCTACAATGTTGACTGACGTGGGGATAGCTGGCATGCTTGTCTTATTTTTGGCTTTAATAGGAATGTCTCCAGTCAAAGAGGTATATGGGTGATGTGGATATCTGCGTCCTCTGTGCATACTCACCAAAGGGCAACCTCGACAGGTAGACAAAATCACATTCCTGGCCGGGTGCAGTGGCTCACGCCTGTAATCCCAGCACTTTGGGAGGCTGAGGCGGGCAGATCACCTGAGGTCAGTTCAAGACCAGTCTGGCCAACACGGCGAAACCCTGTCTCTACTCAAAATACAAAAATTAGTCGGGTGTGGTGGCACGCTCCTGTAATCCCAGCTACTCAGAAGGCTGAGGCAGGAGAATTGCTTGAACCCAGTAGGCGGAGGTTGCAGTGAGCCGAGATAGTGTCATTGTACTCCAGCTTGGGCAGCAAGAGTGAAACTCCGTCTCAAAGAAAAAAAAAAAAAAAATCACATTCCTTCAGTCAGCCTCTTTACGCAAAGCGGCCATATTGGCAGGGATCAGTAATGTGAGTTCCCCTCTCTGAGGCCTGCTACCAACATTACCAGATGTGGGATCTTCCAACAGCAGAGACCAAAGACGAGTCTCCAATATAGTACCCTTTCCACAGGGAAAATCAGCCAACCACCTGGTGACAGATTGATTACATCAGGCCGCTTACATCACAGAAAGAGAACTGATTTGTCCTCCTTGGAATAGACACTATTTTGAATATGGATTAGCTCTCCCTGCCAAAATATGTACTAACCAGCACCATCTGCACTCACAAAACAGCACAGTGATGGACTGATGCCCTTGAAATTCACTGGCCTTACCAGGTAACCCATGACTACGAAACATGGGTCATGGTAACAAGCTGATAAGAGAGTACCAAAAACTCAGCTACAGATGGTACTAATTAGGGGACAACACCCTAAAAGGATAGATTCTATCTTACAGAATGCCAGAGGGAGAGAGGGAGAGAGGGACTGATGCATGGTACTGTTTCTTCCACCAGCCCAGGATCAAGGAATGGCCGTGAGGGGATTCCCCTTCTTCTTTCATAGCTAACAACTCAGTTGCAGGACTTTTGCTTCCTGTCCCCACAACTCTGAGCCCTGCCGGTTGTTGGTCTGAGCCCAACAACAATGGGGCTCTTGAACTGGCAGCTGAAGCAAGCACCTGGCCTTTTGGGGCTTCTCCTGCCACTGAAACAAAGAAGAGCATTTCTCAATTGCTGCAGCCATAGATCCTCATTACAGAAGGGAAATTAGATTGCTACTAAACAACAGGGCTAGGGAAGTCTGTGTCTAAAGCCAGGAGATTCTCTGAGACGCCGTTTAGTATCTCCATGTCCCATACTAAAAGTTAATGGAAGGTACAGGGGGCCACCTGAGAATCCAGAACATGTCCTGCTCCCCACCACCCCCAGCCCCACCCCACTCCCTCCCCGGGAGGTAGCGGACGCTGGAGCTTCTCAGGCCAGAAGCCCAGGGGCAGGGACATGGTGGGGGCACCTTTCTCACCCCGAGAGAACGCAGCGGTGGTCACGGGGAGGGGCGCCACCATGCAGCACCCAGACCTGGATTCCAGCTAGAAAGAGCAGCCTTCTCTCACTTTCGAGCAGCGACACCACGGGTATAGACCGTCTCAGGTGCGTCTTCGTTCAGATATACTGTCCTCTGCCCCAGTTTGGGCTCGCCCTCAGCCTGCTGGAGCTGTTGGATGTGACCAGGACTCGAGGCGCCCTGGCCTCCCCCGCGAAGACGGAGGGAAAGCAGACGCGTCTCCGCGGCAACCCGGAGCCTGCAGCCCGCAGGGACCCCGCAGCCCCAGGTGCAGGCGGGTACACGCCAGTGGCAGAAAACATCAAACCAAACCAGTTTGAGGGAATCAAAGCAAACTATAATATTTCAGGCGTCAGAGACTCTCCTATTACAGAGTTTACCCATTTGGATAGCATGACACCTTTTTCACAAGATTTTATTACTAAGCTGAGCAGACAGTTTATAGGCTCAGTATCACACACCTGAGAAAAGTTTCCTTGACGCTACATTAAAATCCTTCCCAGCTAACAGAAATAGAGGCCAGAATACCAGAGAGCAGAACTCAAAGCCTGAACAGGGAAGGAAACTTCATGTATCATGTATCAGGCTCCGAATGGCTTGGTATTAGTTATCACTATAAATCTTTTGTGTTTCTATTATACAATATTCTCCAGGGTTTCCGCTTCTGATGTCAACATCAGAGATGTATGAACTGAACCGCACCAAAGCCAGAGCTCAGCTTCAGCGTCAGCCACACTAGGCACGGAGCACATAATCCCAGCTACTCAGGAGGCTGAGGCAGGAGAATCGCTTGAACCAAGGAGGTGGAGGTTGCAGTGAGCGGAGATTGTGCCACTGCACTGTAGCCTGGGCAACAAGAGCAAAACTCTGTCTCAAACAAACAAACAAAAAAACAAAAAACACCTTTCAAGTGCACTGTCTCCCAGCAGAACTAATGGAGCTGCTAGCTTCCTCCAGAAACTCTTTTATGGAAATGTGCTTCCTCTGCCAATTAGGAAGTCTGCTGAATAGACTTTCTGGCCATAAATTCCCAAGAGTGGTTTAAGTATCTTAATGGACAGACAAGAGAAAGATGAATCTTCCACTTCCCTTGGCTTTTATACAGTAGTTGATCCAGCCATACTTCAACCTCCATTCATATTGAAACCTAAACCAAAAAAAAAAACCTAAAACTAAACACAAACTAGATTTTACACCTACAGTTTGGGATGCCAAAAAGAAAAATTGTTCTGGGATATGCTGAAACAAAATTGTGTTCATGGAGGATCAGGCTGCTAATACACTTTGTTGAGTCAAAAACCATATTTAGATGAGTAAGCCTGAAGAAAGAGGCCTGAGCATATACAGGCTTTCTACAAAAAAAAAAAAAAAAAAAAGCAATGGACATGGGGGACATGGGTTCAGTTAAACACAATCTTTGTTTTTAAAATGGCAGGCTAGATTGTATCAGTGCAACTCAAGACATCTCCCAAATGAAGAAGGAACAGAGCATTTACAAAAATAAAATAGAAGTTATCTTTTATCATGTTTACTGCGGGAGAAGCCGTGATGGATGAGATCATCAGCCCTTTCCCTGTCATGATGGAACTCTTACTAATGAGGACTAACAGTAGCACTATTGGAAAATACTCTGCTACCAAATTAGCTCAAAATAAGGATTCCATTAATCCTACTTCCCTTCTGAGGGCTATGATGCAACAAAATGAGTCTGGGTGTTTTATCCTGTTTCAAATACTGCACCCTTTGAAAGAGCTTTTTAAATGCATCTATGAGTGAAGGCAGTAATTAGCAAGATAATATTGTGCCAAATGCAGAAAGGCAATGTCTTAAAACATGAATCTATTGATCCATCTCAGCAAATGAACTTGACATTTTGTGGAGATCATGGACGTTTCCTTCCATATAATAATAATAATAATAATAATAATAATAATGACTTAATACAAGACTAGGAAAAACTTAAACGTTGATTTTGAAGATATCAAATACAATCAGCAGAATAAGGAACTTCAGATCTGACTTTCTGGTGAGGATTTTATCTACTGGCATAACAGATGGAATCCTAACTTATATCCAAGATTATTTTACAAGTCTACCTTTGTGTATTCAGGGCATGAGCAGCAACATTCGCTGGTTCTCAACTCAAGCTACAGGGTAGTTACAACCAGCCCAACAGCTTTAGCACCAACAAATTCATGAGATGAAGCAGCGGCAACTGGGTCAGAAAATGAGGCATAGAAAGTAAATGGCAGCTTATGGATTGGAGTTCTAATCAGGCCATGCCTTGCGGATGTCCTCAGCAAGACCTACAACAGTATCAGGTCTTTTCCAACTTCTGTGCCATGAATCACACTTTCCCTACAAATCTGAGTTTAATACTAGGCCTCATATGTAGAACTTTAGTTCCTGTATTCAGGCTGTGTCACAACAACATTCCAAGCATACTCAGTTGGACTTCCCTGTAGGAAGTTTTGAATCATTGCTAGTATCCAGTTACTTTTTTTTTTTTTTTTTTTTGAGGGAGTCATGCACTGTTGCCCAGGCTGGAGTGCAGTGGCGCAATCTCGGCTCACTGCAAGCTCCGCCTCCCGGGTTCACGCCATTCTCCTGCCTCAGCCTCCCGAGTAGCTGGGACTACAGGCGCCCACCAACACACCCGGCTAATTTTTTGTATTTTTAGTAGAGACGGGGTTTCACCGTATTAGCCAGGATGGTCTCGATCTCCTGACCTCATGATCTGCCTGCCTCAGCCTCCCAAAGTGCTGGGATTACAGGCATGAGCCACTGTACCTGGCCATATTCAGCTACTTCTAATTTAGAAGATTTGGTCAATTATTTATAAGTTTCTGAAAACCAAGAACGTGAAGAAAAAAGCAGCCTGTTGTGGTAACTTTTCAAGTGTGTTATGCCAAGGACATGTCAACAGATCAGTGCCAGCCAGAAACTGCACACCTTTGTGGATCTGATGCAATATAAATACAACTCCAAGCTCACAGACATTTTAAAACAAGTTGCTTTCAATGAAACATATTCAGCTGAATAGCATTAATAACCCTCGGACTATTATATGTCCTCAGCCTCTGTTATCCATCAGAAACCAGATTGACATCCAGTGAGTTCTTCTAACTCCAGGCCTGATTTTCGCCTTAGCTTTGGATGATGTAGAAATTAGCTTGCAGAAGGTTGCAGAATAAAACTCAACATTCAGTGTTAGCAAGTTCACATGGAGGCACTGATGCACATTCCTTGTACTGTCATTTCAAAGCAAATTGTTGTTTTCAATCTTAGAAGATGACTTTAAAATAAAAATATAAAATAAAATTATCTTATTTTAATGTAGATATATATATAAATTTTAAAATAAAAATTTAAATCATCAGCCATTAAATAGAAACTGTGCTGCTACAAACAGCAACATATTGCATTTCACCTTATTCTGATCACCATGTTATATGAGATATTTATTTGAGGGGAAAAATGAGCTTTTAAGATACTTTAAATCAGAATTTTCTCTATTTAAGTTATTATATCAGAATAAAAATGAAACACATGGAGTTTGAACTTCTGGGCTGCTAGTTTAGTATATCAAATACAAAGTTAAAAGTCAAAAACTCCCTATTATTAGCTTGTTTCTATCTCAGAGGCTAAAAAGTAGTGTGTTTTTATGAAAAGAAAATATCAATGTTTCCCTTCTTCACTATTAATGTAAACGCCTCACAGTTTTGTTTTTTTTTTAACCTATAACAGTATAGGATTTAGATTCTTTTTAAGTCTCATATTTCTTATATGATTATAATATAGCCAGATAATATGGTTCATATAACTTAGATTCTTAAACATTTTGACTTTAAAGACTTTCTTTGTGACCTAGTACCCGGGGCAGGAGTGAGGTAAGGTAAAATTTGAAATTTGAATAGGATATGATTGGAGTTTTAAACAAAATGGTGTTTAACAACCAAACTGTTTCTGACATTATTAAATCTCCCCAAGATTTCATTAAGTGGCAGGAAAGGGATATTTTGCAGAGCCCAGGTAAAAGCAACGACAGGAAAAAATAAAATTCATTGTCCAGTGAAGCAAGACTGCTCAATAAACCAATTATATATAGTAGGTCCTCAATTCATGCTTGTTGAAAATAATCTCTAGTTTAAATCTTTTCTTTTCCATTGGATACAAGCAGGGCTGGACTTAGACAAAATTAGAAAGTGGAAAAATTTGTTTTTAGAATCTTCTAATCTTAGACAAAATTAGAAAGTGGAAAAGTTTGTTTTTAGTATCTTATCTCTGTCTCCAATTTCTAGCATTCTCTCCTGCCCACTTTTCTGTCCAGTCCTTGTTCAGGAGCCATCACTCCATATGCTTGTGACTGACCCACTGAGAATCCTTAACAGAGCCTGGCACTGCACCCATACTGCCTTAGGTATGCCTCCAGAGCCATGCACAGATATTCACCTACTTTCCCTCCCTTGGTATCAACAATACCTTGCTACTATTACAGAGCACATCTCTAGTAGTGTTCAGGGAAATATTCTGGCTTAATGAAGTCCCAGGCTGTAAATAACTTTCATAGGAACAGTCGCAACTTTGAAGAACCAGTATAAGGGCTAAGGAAGGATACTCTACATTGCACTCAAGGGTCTCTGTGGCTCCCCTTAGTGGGCAAGGAAGCTGCCATTTTTCCTCCTCTAGAGCAAGTCTTATCTTCTTCTCCTTCTAGTGAGGCCACTGGGCCTCTTATTCTAGATTCTTTCTTTTCTCTTTTTCTTCTCTGTCATCCCAATTAGCTTTCAGAGTGTCATGATAAAAAAGAAAACGATAATCTACAATTCAAAAAATTAAAAATTATACCAGAGCTTATGCCTATAAGTTATCTTTTGATAATAAAATATGTAAGACTTTAAAATTTTGATAGTCGGCCGGGCGCGGTGGCTCAAGCCTGTAATCCCAGCACTTTGGGAGGCCGAGACGGGCGGATCACGAGGTCAGGAGATCGAGACCATCCTGGCTAACACGGTGAAAC
>NC_037671.1:28245408-28343567 GCF_003255815.1 Theropithecus gelada
AAAAAAAAAAAAAAAAAAAAAAAAAAAAAAAAAAAAAAAAAAATTTTGATAGTCAATTTTTACAAAAATGAAATTGAAATGTACATCACTGTTCCATAGAGGATAATCTTATAAGAGAATTAGAATGGCTGAACCTGAACTTGGCTTCCATAGCTTCTCACATCCAGAAATTCCAAATAAATAAAGTAACTCAAACAACTGCAATCTGACAACTCCTTATACACAGGGACCCATCTTGCGTGTGTTAAAGGGTAAGGAAAAAAGTAAAATAGGAAAGCAAAAAAGGTATGCTTTATCCAAGGGCCTACATCTTCCCCCAAATGACTACATTCAAAATCTCTTTGCCTAACTCTCCCCAGTTTGAAAGGTCTTTTTCTTCAAACTCCTGATCCTGCTTTCATTCCATTCCCTGTTTAGTATAAATTCCTGGCTAAACACACTAGCTCTCAGAGAACCATGCCAAGGTTACTAAGGTCAAAAAAGCTTTGCTTATTTTCTGACAGTCCCTGAGGTCCTGAGAGAATGCATTCTTCTTTTGTTTGGCTGGTAAATAGGAAGTTCTGCATTTTACTTTCCCCAACAAGGAAGCAAATATTTTCTCACTGTCTTATTCTGTGGCTATATTGAAGAAAAATCAGCATTTCCAGAGCTCTATGTTAACAGGCCACTGGGTGGCAGTCCTGAGCTGTAGTGTAGAGGAGAAGAGTCAGGAAAAACCTGTAAACCAGAGCGGGAGGGATAATAATGTTCAGGAGATAATGTCATCAAAGATCAACCACTTTCCACCAATAGAGCCTAAGTAAATGAAAGGAATCATAGCAGGAAAAAATGGAGGTGGTATCATACGTTTAAATTAAAATTGCCCAAGATGCTTAGATAAAATTGGTAGAAAAGCGTCCCTCCTTCCACTTTCATTATCACCAAGGTAACATGGTCCAGAGTGGAGCTGAATGTCAACCCAGTGCTAATGGGCAGGCTTCTTCCTACTCAATCTTCCCTTTTTCACCAGGACTTCAGAATAAAGCACTAGAACTCACACTATCCTGCTCTGCAAGCTCCAACCCTAGATTAATCCTGAAATCCCCCTTCTCTGCTTCTATATCTTTGTGAATTAGGGATTCTAGAGAGAAGTACAACTATGGGAACAGGTATCTTCACAAAGGTATACTTTCCAACTTCAGAATACTCAATTCACCTTGTTAATACTTCTCCTTATCTAAAAACAGCATCTCTCTCCTCATCCCCTCTCCTTCCCTACTCCTCCCTTACAGTGAGAATCTCACACCTTCAGTTCTGTCCATCCCCTGTCAGCAGGTGATCTTGCCCCCACAGAGACTATTGAGCCCACAAACCACAAACCCTCAAATCTTCACTCTCCCATCCCACCCCCATACACATCCTTCCCCCATACAGGTTTATCTTCATTTTCACTCATTCTTGCTTCCTGTCCCACCAATCACAAGAAATAAAACAGCTGCCCTCCTCTCCCCTCCAGGTGTCTCCCAGCATTTACCACATGCATCAATTTCTGTATCTACATCAACTTGTTGCCCCACCGCCACCCCCAGAATGCTAATATGACTACAGGACAATCGATTCTCTTAGCAAAAGGCATGAAAATTCGTTTTGGCAATTTCTTAGAAAAGTTCATGGATAAGCCCATTGAGGTTGAAAATGAGACCTTGACTGTGGGTTGATCACTCAGTTCTAGACAAGAAAAGCAATTCCTTGCTCTAAAGGAGGAGGAAGTTGGGAAAAGTGGAGGAAGAGCGGGCAGGATGGCAGAGGGCAGTGTGGTTGGGCATATAACCCCTCTCCAGGAGCACCTCCAAACTACCTTCACGTTCCTTGTGAAATTGTTAATTCAATAGACTACTATTAACATGAATGTGTTTATTTCTGAAGAAACTGGTGAGAAGGCTGAGATTTGCACTGTGGTGCCACAAGATGGATCTGAGACCACAGGTACAGATGTGGTAGTGGACACAAAGAGAAGCATGAGGGAGCAAGCCTTGGAAATTTAGGGAAATCGTGACAGGAATCTTGGACTGTGGCTTTGGACCAAGTTTACAAAGATGGACCAACATGTCACAGAGCCAGGGAGGCCCCAGCCTCGCTCCGGCTTCTCCCATCCTAAACAAAAGCCTCTCTACCCAGAGCCCTTTTTCACTTTCTCCTTCTCTCGTCATTCAACTCTCTCAGAAGCATGGTTTGTACTTGTGGCAGCTTCAGCAACTCCCAGTAATTTCTCAACCTTCTGCTGACTGTTCTCACTAAGGTGAGATGATGTCCTCATGAGGAGCATTCTCAGTCCTTGTCTCACAGGACAGCTCCTCTTCATTAGGCACCACTGATAACTTTCATCGTATCTCCACTCAGGTCTCTGACCTTTCCAGTCGCCTTCACCATGGGCTGCTCCTCTTCTTTCGACTGCTTAAATGTTGGTGTTAGGCACTGAGGAGCTGCATTTCCAGCCAGCATCCAAAAGAATTCTTATATTCACCAAACTAAGGTTAACAAGCCTGTGAGTTGAATTTGACTACAATTGAGTCAAACTGAATGGTGCTATCAGAGTATGAATGAAGGAAAATAAAGAAACCAAGGGAGGAAACATTATAAATGGCAGGGAAGGGAGGCCAAGAATATTCTTGAGAATATTAAGAATATTCTGAGAATAAAAGAAACAAGCTGGGTATAGTGGCTCCCACCAGCAATCCCAACACTTTAGGGGGCTGAGGCAGAAGAATTGCTTGAGCCCAGGAGTTTGAGACCAGCCTGGGCAACGTAGCAAAATCCTGTCTCTACTAAAAATACAAGAAATTAGCTGGGCATGGTGGTGTGCATCTGTGGTCCCAGCAACCTGAAGGCTGAGGTGGGAGGATCACTTGAGCTTGGGAGGTCGAGACTGCAGTAAGCCAAGATTGCACCACTACACTCCAGCCTGGGCCACAGAGCAAGACCTTGTCTCAAAAAAAAAAAAAAAAAAAAAAAAGAACAGTAGTTACAGAAGCCAAATTGCAATACAAAGAGAGGATGACATTGTGAGAGAAGATGCAGGTGTTCAGAGATAGAAGGAAGTAATGTTATAAAAATAAAACTATATTTGTGTAATTTAATAGAACATAAAATAGTTCCTCGATAAGAAAAAATAATGGGAAGCACTGTGCTACATAAATTCAACTTAAATGTGTTCATCCAGTCATTCATCATAATCTGTCTGGGCCAAAGAAATACAAATGATGTTGTTCTTGTTAGCTACAATAGGCTTCAGAGTCAAAGGCATTCAGATTATGTTCCCACTACATTCTAACAGGAAAATCAATCCATTCACTAAATGGGTGTTAGCAATAAAATACACTAGAGTGTTCCAAAACACACAATTTACCTGGTTTGTTGGGCCAGATTATCTTTCTTTGTTGACATATGATCCTTCTTTGAAATGCTTTGTCTTCATTCAGCTTTTATCCATGTGACTAAATGCTAGAGTTTCACTGTAATCCTACCTATTCCAACCCGGAATCCACAGTAAAATATTCCATTTTGGACTCTGTTCAAGAAAACGAATCCGAAGAACTGGCAGAAGAACTGAAATACAACATTGTTACACCCATTCTATAGCCCCCACGTTGTCCGATATTCTGTTGTTATAACTACATGTGGCTGTTTAAATATAAATTAAATAAAATTAAAAATTTGATTTTCCCTTTATACTAGTCGCCACTCAAGTGCTCAATTGCCACATTGCTAGTGGCTACTTCATTGGACAATCAAAAAGTATTTCCATCATTGCAGAAAACTCTGTTGGATAGCACTGACAGACACACACACACACACACACACACACACACACACACACACCCCCACGGTCATTAGGCAAGGACCATCAGAATAGTAGGAAAGTAAAATGTCTGTCAGTGCAGGAGCCATATGTCAAACTTTAACCTCCATACCCTAGTTTTAACTTTATCAGATTGTCTTATTGTCTTATTAAACTAATCTGTATTAAGACGATTTTTCCTCCCAGGGGTACATTAGTCATCAATCACTAGATTGAGTTCCTAAGGAAGACTGTAGCATCTCCTTCTATATAAAATAATTTGGAAACTGCCCCTTTTGGAAATCGCTAAGTAGAGTTATGAATTCTGAAAACTTCTTACATTTATTTTGCTCAAACAGAAAGATTTATAGATTTAGCAAAACTCAGTCTATGCGGACAGTGCTAGCTTACTTGTACTTACTAGATCCTTATATGTCAGGTCTCAAATGGGTTATTAACTAGGTAAGTCACTTACCTTCCCTGAGACTCGGGTTCTTTGACTATAAAAAGGGAATTATAACATCTGTGTCACGGATTTGTAATAAAGAAAGATTAAATATGATACTGTGTAGGAAAGTGTAGCCTTCATGGAAGTGGGCAAGAAAAGATTAAACAGTAACCACAGTTGCAAGTCAGGTGGAGTGTTAAAGATTCTAATGACTTCTGCACCTCAATCTAGGAATGACTTTTGCCACCAAAGAGCCAGGGGCTTGCAGAAAATTCCTCCTCTTACCACAAAGAGTGCAGAGCAGAAACCCAATTCACAAATAGTCGTTGGTGGAATGCATTTTGTGAGATATGATTCTGTGATCTTCAAAAGCTGCCAGTGAAGAGATATTTGTACACCTGTGTTCCTAGTAGCACTATTCACAATAGCCAAAAGGTGTAAACCACCCGAATGTCCATTGATGGAGGAATGAACAAAATATGGTATATACAATGGAATATTATTCAACCTTAAAAAGGAAAGAAATTCTGATACTTGCTACAACATGGGTGAACCTTGAAGCCATTATGCTAAGTTAAATAAGCCAGTCACAAAAGGGTAAACACTGTATGACTCCACTTATGTGAATCACCTAAAGTAGTCAAATTCATGGAGATAGGAAGTAGAATGGTATTGCCAGTGGTTGTGGGGATGAGAGAATGGGGAGTTGTTTGGTGGGCAATTTCAGTTTTATAACATGAAAAGCATTCTGGAGATTCACATTATGCAACCAATGTACTTAACAGTACGCATTACACTTAGAAATGATTAAGATGGTAAATAGTATGTGTTTTTCACCACGTTTTTTAAAAAGCAGCATGTAATTTATATTACTATAAAGGTGGCAGACTCCATTTTGGGGGAAGACTTCTCTTTTTCAGGTGGAGGGGCCACTAATAGATTTTAATTGTGCATAGCAGGGCCCAGAATCCTGCTCTGATGGTAATATAAAAATCTCCTCTCAGTGTGGATAGAACACTGGTGAGCAACATTGGAGCCTGAGGCAAAAGGATAAATATGTACCCTTATATATACATACAAAGTACCCTCCCCCATATTTTGAACCAAATAAATAAAAGTTCTACAATTCAAAAATATAACTAAATATAAAGCACCGTATTGTCCAATCTGTTCACACACCATCATCACCCCTTATAAACCCACCTACCTTTGTGGGCCCAGGAACCTGGAGCTAATCAACAACTATGCTTTATTGCATAAAAATGCAGAGTTGCAAAACAAACAGCCTGCTTTTAAACTATTGCTATTTTATGATCGATTTTGGCATTAATTTTAATTTTTAAAATATTGCATTAACATATTATTGCTCTTAATTGTTAAATTTTTTGGTGCTCTGTTAAAACTTGTGGCCTCATGCAGCAGAGCTTGCAGTGAGCCAAGATTGTGCCACTGCACTCTAGCCTGGGTGAAAGAGCGAAACTCCGTCTCAAAACAAAACAAAAAAACCTGTGGCCTCATGCATCATTGCCTTACTCTCATTCTGGCCCTGTGCCTACAGATTATCATGAGCTTAACTCCAATTCTCCTATGGCTATACTAAGAAGAAATGATGATGGAGCTGTGGACTTTATGATGGAGAGAGTCAAGGGAATTGTTTATTCAAGTGGGAGGCTGACCCAATGCTATGGTCTGAATGTCCCCTCAAAATTCTTACGTTGAAACCTAACTACCAAGGTGATGGTATTAGGAGGTGGGGCTTTTGGGAGATGGTTAGGTCATTAGGGCAGAACTGTCATAAGTGGAATTAGTATTCTTCTTACATGGGACCCCAGAGAGTTGCCTTGTCCCTTCTCTCATGGGAGGACACAGCAAGATGATGGCTGTCAACAAACCAGGAAGCAGGACCTCACTAGACACTGAATTCATCAGTGCCCTGATCTTGGACTTCCCAGCCTCCAGCACTATTAGAAGTAAAGATTGTTTATAAGCCACCTAGCTTATGGTCTTTTTGTTGTAGCAGCTGAAACAAACTAAGACAGCCAGTAACTTGGAGACACTGGTGGGAGTGGGAGAAGGTGGGTAGAAAGATGACCAGGGATCGTCCTGTGAAAAGGCCACGACTGAAATGTTTCAGGAGCAATGGGATCTGAGGACAACTCAGGCACAGACTTTCCTTTCTGCATTGCAGGTCTTTGACCTTATTTTCAAGTCTTCAGTAAAATTTCTTAAATTCTACAGTGATTCTTGGGAGGATGAAGAGCAAAACCAGAAACCACAGGAGTGACAGATTGGCCTGGAGAAGGCTGCAATAGCAAGAAAGACAGTTACTTCATTGAATAGATATTATGTGAGAAAAAGGAGAGCAAAATCTTATTATTCAAGTCACATGCATGAACTGCATACTCCCTTGCCACCAATTAAAATTGCAAGTCCTACAGGCCCCCAAACTCATGCACAGATACAAGAGCTGGACGTGATGGTAAAACCACACCCTATGGTCATTAGATAACTAAGCCAACTAAGGTCTGGGATGAAGGAAGAGACAGGCCAAATAGACAGCAAAAGAAATTACTGGGAGTTATGAAATCAGATAAAATAATTGGTATCTGGAATTATATTCTAAATGAAAAAAAAAATCACATGGATTTGAAAAGTAGAAACAGGGCAACTTCAGAAATACCAAATGTCAGATTGATGTGAATTGGAGCATATTTACAGTTCTTCAGTTTCCACAGGCCAGCACGCTGAGTAACTGAAAGACTGGATGCCTTTACTAGAAATTGAGGCTTTATATTAAATAAGAAACACAAGAAAAGTCAAATACTAAGTTTTTAATGACATTTAAATTATATTTCTAAACTGAAGAAAAATCTCTATTAATCTAGATTAGACAATCTACACTAGACACATTGTACCTATTGTACCTAAAAGGTCGTCGTGAGCAGACTTCGGAAGGTGGAGCAGACATGGCATGACCGAAAATTCACTTATAGGAATTTCATAAGTTCAAAATACTAAGTGGAAATTAAAGATTGCTATAAATATTGCTTAGGCTCTTAGAATATGAAGAATACATCACTTCTGTATGTCCAGAAGAGGCACAGCAGAGACGCTGGGAGCAGTGGAGAAGCTGAGCAGAACAATAAAGTGAAAAGCAGTATCTTCAAGAATGCGTGTGTCCAAGCACTTGCTGTCACTCAGAACAGGGTCCCAGATTTGAGTCTCTGAATATTAAAGTAAAAAGTGGCAATTGATATTAGAAAACTCAAAAGAAGAATGATCGTTTTAGGACAGACTCACCTACAGTATATAAAAGGATAAATAGACAACCTAGATCCTGGAAAACCAGCAAAAAGCCAGGAGCCAGGTCCCTGAACGGAACAAGACCCAGAACAGATGATTTGCCTACATTAAGATTTGGCTTGAAATGCTTTCCCTCTCTACTTACATTCCTTGCACAGGTACCGACTATGAGAATCAGACACTACAACTTGGCTGCACGTAATAGAGAAAAATGGGGATTTATCACTCGAATGACACTGTCTACAAGTTGTGATATATACATTCATGCTTCAGTGTTAAGCGAATTTTACTTAGTTCTCACATTGTATGTTTTCACTTACTATCAATGAATGACAACAAGATGCATAACATTCTGAATTAAAGAGCCCCTCTGGAGAATGCTAAAAAGATACCCCCAGCTGACAGCAATCCAAATTCTCGTAGTTAATCTAGAATGAGCAGACTAACAGTGTATCTGACTTAAGTGCCATCTATTTGAATCAGAATCATCTGGGATGCTTGTTAGAAACAGATCTCCAGGATTTAACCCAGACCCACCAAATCTAGGTTTAGGCATCTGCCTGTCAGCAACTTCCCTGGGTGGTTCTTAGACACAAAAGTGTGGGTGGAGCTCATTTTTATAGCAAATATTAATAAAAGAGAATTCTCACTAAAATAAATCATTGAGATCTGAGATTTTTGCCTTTCTACAAGGGGTGGGGTAGCCTCCAACCTGGATCCTACCCCAGGGGCTCCATCAGCTGCACAACTGGCCTTTGAGGACCAGATGACACCTGCCTCCTTGAGCCAAGCCCAGGATTTTTCTGAAGAGGGAAGAAAGTGGGCTGCCACCAGCCCCTCTGGCACGGCCAGATGGAGATCGTGAGACCCTCCATTCTTCAGATTTTAACCTGGCACCCCAAGGAAAACCACAGGCAAAGTCCTAGGGAAATTCCCCTTCCCACCCTGCTATCTTACAAGCAGCAAACTCCCTTTGAGGTGCCACATACCCCTACAGGTGTTATAACCGGAATTTTGGAAGACACAAAGAACTACTCCAAATGTTGGGAAACAGGCCTTCCTGTGGGGTTTAGTTCTTTAGCATGGAAGCAACAGGAGCATCTAATAAACTGCCCTTAGGAAGAATTTTTCTATGCTCTTAAGAACCACTAGCTTACACCTCAAACATATGAAACTTCGAACCAACGTGTTGAATGTTTTTCTATTAAAGGAAATCGTTTAACTTTTTAAAAATAAATAATATGCCGTCCAGGCACAGTGACTCACCCCTGTAATCCCAGCACTTTGGGAGGCTGAGGTGGGAGGACTGCTTGAGCCCTGGAGTTCAAGAGCAGCCTGGCCAACATGTCGAAACCCCGTCTCTACTGAAAATACAAAAATTAACCGGGCATGGTGGTATGTGCCTGTAGTCGTAGCTACTCAGGAGGCTGAGGTAGGAAAATCGCTTGAACCCGGGAGGCGGAGGTTGCATTGAGATCGTGCCACTGCACTCCAGCCTGGGCGACAAAGCAAAATCATGTCTCATAAATTAATATAATGCCAATGTCAATGTTTTAGCTTTGGCAAATATTCCACGGTAATGTAAGATGTTAACAATGAGGGAAACAGGATAAGAAGTATATGGGAACTCGCTGAACTTGATTTGCAGTTTTAAATCATTTCAGATTATTCCAAACTAAAACGCTTATTAAACATAAATAAATGAGAATGACCTGCTGTTGCCTGCAGGTCTCCCAGGTGGGTTTATTTCTGATCCCACCTCTTCTTCAGGCTCCGGCCTCTCACGCAGAAGCTCAGCCACCATGAGTTGGAGATTCCCTCGCTGCAGCAGCCTTCAGGATCGGGTTTTGGCACTGGCTTCCTTCCCTCGGGGACCTTTTAATACGTAGCCTGTGCGTAATCGTTGGTGCCGGCACGTCCAGGCTACTGCTTCTAGCCCCTGCCCCGCAACTCTGTCTCCTGGGAAACGATTTCCATCTGGTGAAGACTTCAAGATTGAAATCATGTGGAGTTGATTTGCCTACATCTAAGATTTGGCTTGAAATGTATTTCCTCTCTATTTATATTCTTTGCGTGTATGTCTACCATAAGAACCACACAATATAAAGCACTGTGGGGAGGAGGTGTTAAAGAAAGATCTTTGGTCTCATCGACTTTAGTGGAAATACTTCATAAGAGCACAGCTTAATTTTTTTTTGGAAAGTAGGTTTTTAAAAATTGTTTTCCACCGTGCTTATTTTCAGAGGTAACAATTAAGAGGGGTACATTTTTTAAGAAAAAATTTGAGTATTGGACCTTTTAAAAACTCCCTGTTAAAAGAATATGAAGGAAGTAGGGGGAAATGTTCTCTTTGTGAACAAACTCTAAATGGAGTGCATTGTGTGAGGCTAAAGGAAAACTTCATTTGTGTAAGATTCTAATTGTATTCTTCCGTGTCGTGCAGGAGAAGCTGACAACCTATATTTTACTACTCAAAAAAGAAAATACAAGGCTCAACTTGTTTCTGATGCAGAACTCAGGAGCTCCTAAAAGAGCAAGTGGAATGAAATGTTTCCTTTTTTATTTTCTTCTCTTTTGAAACCATTAACCTATTGTTTATTTGGAAAGAGCTTATGTGGCATGCAGAATCCATGAACACAAAACCTGAACATTTATTTATCCAGTATATTAAACATACTGTGATTGCTTCAAGCTGTGTGAGGTACAGCCTGTGCCAATGCAAGATTCAATTAGAATTCTGAGATATGTTAAAATACCTTTGGTATAAGGCAGTGGATCTTAACCAGGAGTGATTTTGTTCCCCCTTCTCCCCCATTTGGCAGCGTCTACATGCAATTATCGTTGTCACAACTGTGGGTACAGTGATGGAAATGATGCTATTGGCATCTAGTGGGTAGAGACCAGGGATGCTGCTAAACATCCTTACAATGCACAGAACAGCCCCCCAACAACTGAGAATTATCCTACCTGAAATGTCAACAGCACCAAGAGTGGGAAACTCTCAGTGTAATTAGTGTGGTGCTTTCTGTGTGATACAAATCAGGTGCTCCGGCAGAGCAAAGAAAGAAAGACCACATCCAGTTGGGATGATCAAAGTTTTCAAGAATTCTTTTTTTTTTTTTTTTTTTTTTTTTTTTTTTTTTTTTTTTTTGAGACGGAGTCTCGCTCTGTCGCCCAGGTTGGAGTGCAGTGGCCGGATCTCAGCTCACTGCAAGCTCCGCCTCCCGGGTTTACGCCATTCTCCTGCCTCAGCCTCCCGAGTAGCTGGGACTACAGGCGCCGGCCACCGCGCCCGGCTAGTTTTTTGTATTTTTTAGTAGAGACGGGGTTTCACCGCGTTAGCCAGGATGGTCTCGATCTCCTGACCTCGTGATCCGCCCGTCTCGGCCTCCCAAAGTGCTGGGATTACAGGCTTGAGCCACCGCGCCCGGCCTAGTTTTCAAGAATTCTTTAAGTGGATTTTTCTGTGGTCCAGAATGCCTAATTTTTCTGAGTCTTGGAGGTCCTCTAGTGTCCCTAAATATTGTATTTCTGTATGTCAGTCAATATGTTGTCAGTGAAAAGTCTTGCTTAGCCCAGTAACTCAACATCTCTGTATTTCATTTTTTCCACTAAAAAGTGAGATTTTATTCAGAGGCCCAAGATCTCTCCTGGCTTTGAACAAGTGACAGTTCTCACTGTTTAAAAAACAATTTATTTTTAAATAGAGACAGGGGTTTCACCACGTTGTACAGGCTGGTCTTGAACTCCTAGGCTCAAGTGATCCTCCCACCTACAGCCTCCCAAAGTGCTGGGATTATAAGCATAAGCCACCACACCTGGCTGACAATTCTCATTTTTAACTTTCTACCTGGTGGCCCTATGCATGGTAGGGGCACCTGACGGCAATAATTTAACTTAAGCATACTCTGTATGGCAGATGCACCTGACAGCATAACTTCACTTAAGTTATGAGGGTTGCCATGTGGAGGTTGTGTGGAAGGAGGTGGGGTTGGGGGAAGGAGTGTTAAGGAAAAATGCTATATAAACAGCATGCCTTTTTTTTTTTTAAGTGGTGGTGGTTCTGACCAACCCACAGCCACTGGACTGCCCTGTAAGTTCCCAAATAAACCCTATGTTTCACTTGCTGGCTCCATGTCTCTTCTTCAGTCTTGTGAACCTGGTGTCATCCCTACTGAAGTTAATAGGGGTCCTATAATCCATAAGACAGGATTCTCAGTCATTTGTGGGTAATGCTCTCCTTTGAGAATCTATCACCCCCTAACATACATGTAACACAACATTTTGCTTATCGTTTCAGGAGATCTATAGGTGACTGAAGCCCATTTCTGGCCCTTCTAAGAGAACGTGAACTCCAGATTAAACATTTCTGTTCCAAATGTTCCCGAGCAACAAAATTTTGCTGGGTCTACCTCATCCCTTGGAACCTGATCTAACTGTGTTCCCAAAACTACCAGACTCTCTCTTCCATGCCACATTCATCTGTTTCTTGTTTTTCTATCATGACATTATGTATTTTGCTACTGCTTTTTTTTTTAACCAAAATTCCTTTAGCTAATCTCATGGCTTTGCCGAAATCCAATTCACATAACAAATGCTCTATCTAACCCAGGAGGATGGACTATAACTACATCCTCCCAATCCTAGGCAATGTTTCTGATGTGTTTCTTTAAGCTCTGGGAGTTGCCAGTGAATGTGTACCTGAGGCCCTAGGGAAAGAATCCCTGCTTTAAAGAGCTTAAGAAAGACCATGAGGGAAGTCTACTCTTAACCCTCAGTTACATCAGAAAATGCTGACACTACTCAGAAAAGAGTTTCCAAGAACCCCTTTGCTACTGTGAACAGACTCTGAAGACCTTAGAGCTATACAGTTCAATAAGGTAGCCACTAGCCACACATGGCTCCCCAGCACTTAAAATGTGGCTAGTTAGAAGTGAGATGTGCTCTAAATATAAAAAATCACCAAATTTTGAATACATTGATTAACAAAGGAATATATATATTTCACTAATAATTTTCACATTGATTATGTGTTAGAATGATGATACTTTAGATACAACCGGATTAAATAAAATACACTATTAAATTTAACCATTTATTTTGCTTTCTTTGGCTACTAGGAAATTTCATATTATAAATGTAGCTTGCATTTATGGACCGGATTATATTTCAACTGGACAGTGCTCCCTTAGAATGTAACTGAGGATTGCTGGAGGGGCACACCCCTCTACGGAGACTTATGTGTCTACTGAATCTTTATGACCTGCTGAGGGGTTGTCACCCCATCCTGAAGGACCAGCCAAGATATCTGGAACCCCTTAGTTTAGGCAAAGGCTCTAGGATCTGGAATATATATATACATTTAATTGTTCAATACATGGCCTCTTAGTGGAAATTACCAGTGCTTGTGCTGTGGACCATAAATCCTGAGTCAGAGGACACTGAGATGTTGGTGACCAACCAGTAACACTGCAGGCACACATAAATATGCTTTCGTTATTAGCCACAGTGGGCCCCAGGAGTTCATTCTCAATGGTGGAATACATGTGCTGAGGTTATGTAGATATCAAAATTTTACATACCAGTTTTATCATCCATTGATATTTCTTGGCTCAATTATTAACTTTGGTGGTTGCCAAATGGTGATTTCCTAATTCCAACATTCCTTCTATTTATTAGTTGGAATCCTACTGCAAGGAAAAGAAATCTTTTCTCCTCCCCATTTATTTATTTATATTAGTATGGACTTGTGGGTTACGAGTTTATTCAATGGGATATAATTTGTTACTGTCATTATTTATTTTGAAGCTAAATTGCCCCAGATTTCACCAATGAAAACCTCATTAAAGCTAACTCACTCCCATGTCCTTTTGACTTGACCCCATCATTCTTTGCTCACTTTCTCACTTTCTGGCACAAGAGGTTCCAGGATCACTTTCCCTGTGACTGTCTTGGGATCAGCCATTTCTCTAGGAAGCCCTGGTTCATTTTAATGGACTGTGATATTTAAATACCTATATCTGGGCACCGGGTGTGCTCATGGCTATTGGAGTGTTGCCATGTTGCTGCTGCTCCTAGACCCTCTCAGTGAACAGAGCTGAGGAATATATGTATGTATCTACATATAGAGTCATCCCTCAGCATCTGTGGGGCCTTGGTTCCAGGACCCCTCCCCAGATACCAAAATCTATGGATGCTCAAGATTCTTATATAAAATGGTATAGTATTTTACATATAACCTACACACATCCTCCTGTATACCCTAGATTACTTATAATACCTAATATGGTGTGAGATGGTTTGGTTCTGTGTCCCCATCAAATCTCATGTCTAATTGTAATCCCCAGTGTTGGAGGTGGGGCCTCGTGAAAGGTGAATTTGACCATAGGCGTGGTCCTTCATGAATGGCTTAGCACAATCCCCTCAGTGCTGTTCTCACGATAGGGACTAAGTGAGTTATCATGAGATCTGTTTGTTTAAAGTATATAGTGTGCACCTCCCTACTGTGTCTTCCTCCCACTCTGGCCATGTGAAGTATTTGCTCTCCCTTCATCTTCCACCATGATTGTAAGTTTCCTGAGGCCTCCCCAAAAGCTGATGTCACCATGCCTGTATGGAACAATGGGCCTATGGAACCGTGAGCCAGTTAAGCCTCTTTTCTTTATAAATTACTCAGTCTCAGGTATTTCCTTATAGCAGTGTAAGAACAAAGTAGTACACAGTGTAAATGTTTTATAAATAGTTGTTAGTTATACTGTACTGTTTTGGGAATAATGACAAAGAAAAGAGTCTGTATGTATTCAGTACAAATGCAACCATCCATTTTTTAAAAATATCTTTGATCCACAGATGCAGAACCCATGGGTGTAGAGGGCTGGACTGTATACTTGAATACATATTGACATCTTTATTTCTATATCTATATATCCAAATATATTTTGAAAATCATGCATTTACACTGATACCTCTAGTTTGAATACGACAACACAGGTTCATTCTAGTTTTCTCCCTTTTCATATTTATAACTTTCTTCTCTGACAGTGAGAAATCAGGCTCCCTTTATCCTCTGTATATTCACTTACTGGCTAATTTCCCCTCCCCATTGCCTATAAACTACTCATCTCTCATTGGTGCTGCCACCACAATCCCTCAATCTCATGTAGGTGTGGGTGACCTCCTCACCCCACTTGGTCTCTGACATCCTGTGTGAGCCCCCTGTCACTGCCCCCCATGTGGGTGCTCTTCTCACCCTTCTTTGGCTCAAAAACCCAATACTGGGTTGCTACCGATACCCCCAAGCCCAGACACAGATGCCCTCCTCACTCCACTGGGACTCCAATACCTCATACTGGGCTGCTGCCACTCCTGCCCAAGACCTACCTGACTCTGCCCTTCTTAATGACTTTGAACTGAATTAATCAAGAAGGAAGGCATGAATCAACTAAAATATCTTTGAGACAATTTGGAACATAAGTAAGCCTATTTTATAGCTCTTTAGGACAGCTAAAATATTCTTCATGATCTCACCTGGTCTACTTACGGTGGAGTCAGGTGAGTGTGCTGGAATAGTGTGCTCTTAATGTACAAGTATATGCTTTCAATTTACAAGAGAAAGCCTTCACTGAAAATTCCACTGTCAAGCAGCACTGATACATGGCCTTGTAAAAAGAAAGCTGTGTTTATTGGAGTCAACACAATATATCATATCCAGGGTAAAGACTTTTTTAAAAATGAAATCTTCTGAAATGATCTTTGAGTTCCAGTCATAGTAAGGAATTGATGAGTCTTGCCAAGGAGGCCTATAATGTTATAGAAGAGAAGCTCGGTAGAAAGTATTTCTCTCTCAGAATGAATTGATACCTGTAGCAACACCACATCTAATAGAAAAACAATGTTAAAGAGCCTCAAAGCACTACTGAAAAAATGAAAAACATTACTATAGTGAAAAAATATTTGAAAGAATAATTAGAAATACAAGCATCAGCACATATAACTACTTCAAAACAATGTATATAACAATTTATGGTAATGGTGGCCAGTCTACTTATGTGTAGACTGAGGAAGAAATATAAATATATGTATCTATGTACATCCTTTGTAATATATAGAAACTGTGACTATTTTAACTATTTGCGTCCTAAAGCTAAAAGGTACAGCATTAAAAATATAGATTTTTTTCTATCAAAGTGACATATAATCACTAAATAAATATGATACAAGAGAAAGAGGAAAATGCAATCGTGTATTGCATTTTTTAATTAAATTAAACCTCTGCCACCCAGGTTTAACTCTATCTAATATTTTGGTATATTTCCTTTCAATCATATTGTTTGTTTTCAGAAATGAGATCATGCTATACATACTTCTTATGTTTTGAATTTTTTCACAGTGACACATCATAAACATTTTCCCATCACCTTGGATATTTGATAACATAATTTTAATGGCTAGGTAGTATTTTGTTGTATAGACACGCACCATAGTTCATTTAACCAATTTTCTGTTGTTGGGTATTTAAGTGGTTTCTAATTTTTAATATTACAAATGATGTGGGGGGGTTTGGGTTATTTTATTTTATTTTATTCTGAGACAGGGTCTTGCTCCATCACTCAGGCCTGAGTGCAGTGGTGTGATCTAGGCTCACTGCAACCTCCACCTCCCAGGCTCAAGCAATCCTCCAAGTAGCTGGGACTACAGGCACATGCCACCATCCCCAGATACATTTTTAAAAATATTTTTAGTAGGCCGGGCGCGGTGGCTCAAGCCTGTAATCCCAGCACTTTGGGAGGCCGAGGCAGGTGGATCACAAGGTCAGGAGATCGAGACTATCCTGGCTAACACGGTGAAACCCCGTCTCTACTAAAAACACAAAAAACTAGCCGGGCGTGGTGGCGGGCGCCTGTAGTCTCAGCTACTTGGGAGGCTGAGGCGGGAGAATGGCGTGAACCCGGGAGGCGGAGCTTGCAGCGAGCCGAGATCACGCCACTGCACTCCAGCCTGGGAGCACAGCGAGACTCCGTCTCAAAAAAAAAAAAAAAATATTTTTAGTAGAGATAGGATTTCACCATGTGCCTAGGCTGGTCTGAAACTCCTGGGCTCAAGCAATTCACCTACCTCAGCCTCCCAAAGTGCTGGGATTATAGGCATGGGTCACCACTCCTGGTCAGAAATGTTTTAATAAACAACTGTATACAAATCTTTGCTTGCATCTATGATTATTTCTTCAGAATAAACGTTTAGTGGTAGAAATTGAGTTGCTAGAGCAAATAGTGTGGTGCAAAATTATGTTAACAAATCAATAGGATATGCAGAAGAGTAATATACTTTCCTAAAGTATGTGACAGCTGTTGATAAATATAATTAATTTGAATTGTTAGTGTTTTGGTTGAATTGTGTGCTTAACAATCTGTAGGAAACCTAAAGAACAAACTGTCTGCCAAAAGTCTCAGAGAAACAGGATTATTACTTTGATGCTGGTTCCAAGGGCCTCCCTTAGCTTTCCTGATAATAAAGAAATTATTGTCTCATATCACACTGACAGAGAAAACAGTAAAATATTTATTTTGGAATATCTGCTTTCTATCTGGCAGGGATTTGACATTTTAAAACCTTTTCAAAATATTTTAGAACCATAAAATACAGTAAGCTTTGAATTAAGAATTAATTAGGCTTTTCTTTATCCCTACTGTTTGATCAATTTTTCAAAAGCCAAAAAAAAAAGTGCTACACAGAATACAATTAACTGTTAGTTTTCAATAATTTTAAAGTGTGCTGTTGCTTAGAAGGCAGACTGGACCAGATGATCTCTTGAGATCCTTTTGAGCTCAGTAATTCTAACTTTTATATTCAATGAGTTTTAACCTGGACTTATCACCCATTCCTCAACCAGGCCCTTTCCTCTTTACCACATATTTTCTTTATGCCTTAATTTTCCTTTTATAGTCACAGAGGATGTCCAACACTTTAGTGGTATAATTATGGAAATGTTTTTATGTGAGCATTAATCTAACAATGAAGGAGACAAGAGCAGAATGCCATGTTCAGTAATGCTTATGCAGTCATGAGCATGGAACACTCTTAGAACATTTTATTTTATTTATTTATTTATTTAACACAGGGTCTCACTCTTTTGCCCAGGCTGGAGTGCAGTAGCGCAATCTCGGCTCACTGCAAAACTGCCTCCCTGGCTCAAGGGATCCTCCCAAGTCAGCCTCCCGAAGAGCTGGGATTAGCATGTGTCACCATGCCAGGCTAATTTGATATTTTTAGTAGAGTTGGGGTTTCACCATATTGGTCAGGCTGGTCTCGAACTCCTGACCTCAAGTGATCCATCCATCTCGGACTCCCAAAATGCTGGGATTACAGGCATAAGCCACCATGCCTCTTAGAACATCTTTAAAAATTAAGTCTTGGCTTGAAATCTGATGTAATGTGACTATACTTGAGAATAAAAGTAAATTTCCCAAATGCTAAAGACTTTAAGTACAAGAGAAAGTCAGTGTTCTTTTTTCACACATAACTTTCTACAGGAAAGATAAAAGAAAAACTATCACAATATTATGTATTATTTATCCTCTCTAGTTTATCAAACAACAGTTTTGTAATTTAATGAAATTCCTGTTTTCTATATGAGTATATTGCTCTAACATACTCTGTAAATGATTAATGTTTCATTTATTTGGTTAGTTACTGCTCGTTGCTGTGTGTATGTGTGTGTGTATGTGCGAGAGAAAGAGAGAGACCATGTTAAATACAGTATTATTCACCTGTTGTTCACCTGTTGGTTAACGCTCTGGTATCCATGTCCCACTTAACCTTTCCCAACAGTCTATACTCTTATTGGAAATTTATTGTTACTCTACCCCCAACTATCCCATTATTTCAAGGATAAAATGAATGACATGTACTGTGCCCAAGAAAGTCTTATTGTCTGATTGCAGTGATTAGATCAGTCATGGGTCTGTGGTTTAAGTCAGGTGTGAATTTCAGGATTTTTGCTGACAATTCTGGAACACGTTTCTTTCTTTCTGTTTAGTGTGGGATGTGGATGTGAAGGTAGAACTGCTATCCTCACTTTGCCACCATATAGTGTGTTCACCTCAGAATGAATCCAACACATTTTCTCTGATCTTACAATACAAAAAATATTTTTGAAGAATTGTCTTTGTCTCTAGTAATACTTCTTTATTGAAGTCTATTTTGTTTAATATTAATAAAATCACTCCAGTTTTCTATGCTACATATTTTTCTATCCTTTTAATCTCTTTGTATCTTTGCATTTAAAATGCATCTCTCGTAGACACCTTATAATTGGTTCTTGATTTTTTTTTTTAATTCAGTCTTACAATAATCTCTGCCTTTTGGTTGTTTAGTCCATTTACATTTAATGCAGCAAAGGCCAGGCATGGTGGCTCACACCTGCAAACCCAACACTTTGGGAGGCTGAGGCAGGCAGATCACTTGAGCCCAGGAATTTCAGACCAGCATGGGCAACATGGTGAAATCCCATCTCTACTACAAATACAAAAATTAGCTGTGCACGGTAGGATGCGCCTGTAGTCCTAGCTACCCAGAAGGCTGAGATGGGAGAATCACCTGAGCTTGGGCAGCAGAGGTTGCAGTGAGCCAAGATCATGTCACTATACTCCAGCCTGGGCCACAGAGTGAGACCCTGTGTCACACACACACACACACACACACACACACAAAAATTAATGCTACAAAGACAGTTAACACAGCAAATTATTTTTATTTACTTCTTGCTTATTTCTGTAGCTATAACTGACTCTTGGTCTAATGCTAAGAACTAAAGTACTGTAATGTTTACCTAGTACTAGGTAATGATGTCATTCTATACACCAAATCCAGTGGGTCAAGATGAACCAGGTTGTCAGCAGATTTAAAGTAAACGTGTGGATTCATGATGCGCACCTGGTACCTGGTTTGGGGTCTGCACCATGGCTACTGATGTGGCAGTTATGTATTAATGTGACAAGCTCTCTTCAAGAATGTTGGACTCCAAGCCCCAAATGGGCTTTCCTGAATGTGGAAATCTTGTCTTTACAATTTGAAGCTGGAGAGAGGATTACACCAGTGTGATAATCTTAGAAAGGGAGGACTCAGGAACCTGCATGTGATCTCTCTAGTCTTTGCCTATGTATGTATTTTTCCTGCTGTTCCTGCACTGTATCTTTTGCTGTGATAAACTTCAGCTATCCGGTTTAACTTCATGCTAAGTTGTGCTGAGTCCTCCAGTGAATCACCCGACTAGTGGGTGATTATGGGACCCCTGAGACAGATATAATTATTGAGATGGTGGTATTTATTTTTTTGTTTTTACTTTTATTTTTGAGACAGTCTTGCTCTGTTGCCCAGGCTGGAGCGCAGTGGTGTGATCTTGGCTCACTGCAACCTCCACCTCTCCGGCTCAAGCAATTCTCTTGTCTCAGCCTCCCTAGTAACTGGGACTTCAGGCGCATGCCACTACACCTGGCTAATTGTTGTATTTTCAGTAGAGATGGGGTTTCACCATATTGGTCAGGCTGGCCTCGAACTCCTGACCTCAGGTGATCTACCCTCGTCAACCTCCCAAAGTGAAAATTCTGGGATTACAGGTGTGAGCCACCGTGCCCGGCCGAGATGGCTGTATTTAGATCTGCCATTCTGCTATTTATTGATTACTTGCTCAGTTATTTTTTGTTTCTCTTTTCATGCTTTGGTTTGTGTTAATCTATTATTTTATTTTAGTGTTTAATTTGTTATTTTCTAATAGTTTCCATTATTCTTTTGAGATTTCCTATATGTTTACTACCCCTCATATTTTCCTATAATTCTGAGAATATATTTTCTTTTAATCTTTTGACAATTTTAATAATAGCTGCTTTGAAGTCTTTTTATGTTAAATTCAACGTCTGGGTCCACTTACAGTCAATTTCTATTGATTGTCTTGCTTATATGTGGGCCACACTTTCTTGTTTTTTCAGATGTCTAATAAATTTTGGTTGAAAAGTGGACATTATAGAAGTCATTTGTTGTATTAGGCAGTTGGAAGTTAACTCACCTGGAATCAAATTGCAAACTTTGTCTTCCCTATATTCAACTGCTAATATCTTCGCCTGTTTTTATAGTCTCCAGTTACTGCTTTTAAAAAACCCTGGCCATTTGAGAGGTTTCCGCTTTTCCTGAATAATTTATTAGTGAATCAAATATTTGGACAGAGAATATACTCAGACTTTATGGCTTCTCTGTAACCTACTTGCTTCTAAGGATGCCTCCTCAATTCTAACTTCTTTGCCAACTTTGGACTCTGTTCTCTTACACATCAAGCCTGCAAGGCTTTAGCTTTCTGCTACCTGAGCTGTACATTCTTGGGAAATAAATACACTCAGCTGAAAAGCAGAAAATTCATTGATCTTACTCTGTGTCATTCTATTTTTTGAAAGTAAATTTCTCTCTGGTCTCTGCCTGCTTTTTTACTATGTTCTTTAGGTCTCCCACATGCATGTGCAGTATAGCTGGTGAATTGATCCAATGAGTTTTTAATTTCAGATATTGTATTTTTCTCTTCTAGAATATCTAATTGGTTCTTTTGTTATGGATTCCAATTTTGTTTTAACATGCATCTTATTCTTTTTTTTATCAATTTTCATACATTTTTGACATATCAATCATGGTTATTTTCAAATCATTGTCTTCTAACTCCAACATAATGTGTCTACTTCTATTTTCTGTTTTTCTCTTGATTTTTAAATCACCTTTTCCCGTGTTTTTGCATGTCTAGCAGTTTTGACTGTATTCTGTAGGATATATACAAATGAATCGTAGAAGCTCCAGATGGCATCTTACTGCAGCGTGAGTTTCTCTTTTCTTCTGTAGATAGGGTGAGAGATTGATTACCTTAACCCAAGCAGGGGTTTAGCTGGATTGGGACCACATTGTAATTTCAGTAAGCTAGGTCTGCTCTGGTTCACCCCTATTCCTTAGACATAGTCCTCCAAGGCTTTCAATTGAGACCCTAGAAGTCTTTGTCTCCTTAGTCCTGAAAGAGTACAGCACATTCTATTCTGCTCTTTGAAGATTCTGAGCTTCAAATATGGCAGATTGTCTTGAGGTAGAATCCAATTAGGTGCTTGAAGCAGGCCCCTTCTCTCTAGCAGGATTTTGTCTCCTAAAGAATGCAGAATTATTGAATACATTCTACTTTTTCAAATACAGCCTCTCAGCTTCTTTCTAATAACCCCAGAATTCAACTAATGTTTCACAGGGACGCTAACCACATTTGCCGCTCTCCAAATTTCCAATCTGTCATATCAACCTTGCACAAAGCTTTATTGGTTTCTCTTTTTTCCTGCAGAGTCCCACTCTATAGCTAAGCCTGATGCTTCCTCAGTGCTTAGATTCAGCAAATGGATAACTGAAGAAAACAGCAGGTAACTATCAGCTTACTCCAGAAGGACTTCTCGTTCTCTCTAGAATTTCATCTAGTCTGTGTTGCGCTCACATCGCTTTGATGTTTAAAAAATGTGATTTTAAAATGTATCCAGTTTTCTGATTGTTGTACAGGAGCACTATGAGGCCATGAACTATTTCCACAAGTGGAAATCCACTTATGGGCAACATAATCGAATTGGTGTTTATTGGCGGGCACAGTGGCTCATGCCTGTAATCCCAGCACTTTGGGAGGCCAAAGCGGGTGGATCACTTGAGGACAGGAGTTGAAGACAAGCCTGGTCAACATGGTGAATCCCTATCTCTATTAAAAATGCAAAAATTAGCCGGGTGTGGTGGCGCACATCTGTAATCCCAGCTACTTGGGAGGCTGAGGCACAAGAATCACTTGAGCTTAGGAGGCACAGGTTGCACCACTGCACTCCAGCCTGGGCGACAGAGTGAGACTTTGTCTCAGAATAATAATAATAATAAAAAAGCCCAAATTGGTGTTATTGCAGCCAGGCACAGTGGCTCATGCCTCATCCCAGCACTTTGGGAGGCCAAGGAAGGTGGATTGCCTGCCTAGGCAATATGGCAAAACCCAATCTCTACAAAAAATACAAAAATTAGCCCAGCATGGTAGTATCTGCCTATAGTCTCAGCTACTCAGGAGGTTTAGGTGGGAGGATTGCTTGAGCCCAGAAGGTGGAGGTTGCAGTGAGTCGAGATAGTGCCCCTGCTCTCCAGCCTGGGGTGACAGAGCCAGATTCTGTCTTTAAAAAAAAAAAAATTATTTTTTTAAAGGAAAAAAATTGGTGTTTATTGCAGTGACAGAAAAAATTGATCTTAATATTAGATCATACTAGCTATTTGACTTTAGATAATTCACTTAATATCTCTTAGGGATAATAGTGGCTACTTCTTTGGGTTCTTATATAGGTCAGGTGAAATAATATTTATATAAAGCACTTTCAAGATGCAAAGTGCTTTACATAAAAAGCAGTCCTTTTATTCATTCAAAGTCACTTAATGAATACTTAATATATGCTAGACACTTTGCTAGGAGGTGAGTGGGAGAAATGAATATAAGATTGGAAAACATGGTCTCACAAGAAGCTCATAATTCTAGCTGGAAAGAAGAATACATAATTAAATAACAGCATTATATTTTTACTATTGTAGATGTAGGTATAAGGTAAAATGGCAGCATAGAAAAAGGAGTAACTCAGTATACTCTGATAGCGAAGAGAAATTATAGGACACTTCCCAGAGAAAGTGAGGATTTAGCCAAATCTTAGGGACTTACAAGTGAAAATTAATCCATTGTTGTAGAGACTACCTGTTGTCTACCTGAATCCATTCTCTATCTGTTCCATAGAAGATAGTCATAGTTGGTTAAATAGCTATGCAGCTAGAAAATATAATCTCATCCTCCCTCGTACGTAGATATGATATGGCTATATCAAAGTTCTCACTTAGATGAAAATAAGTGAAATTTGCCATGTATGGGTCCTGGCCTTAATAGTTTTAAGTTTTGAACTATATAAACACACACACACAAACACACACACACACACACACACACACACACACATTCTCCATGCTTCTTCTCTCTCTAAGAGCTGGAGTACAGGCAGTCTTATTCTTAACTTAGCCATGCAGATAAGGATAGCTAGGAGATAGCTGAGCAAACAGATGAAAGAAACTCCAGTCCCTAAAAGGTCATGTGCATCAGAGACATCCTACTAACTCTGAATGCTCACCTTTAAACGGTTTCATGAGAGAAAAGTAACTCCTGTTTTTTTTTTTTTTAAGCCAATCTATTTTGGTAAATTTTGTTACAGTATCTCATCTGTACCTAATTGCCCAAAATAAATACTTATAAAAACAATAAGAAAAAGATGAGCAACTCAAATGGAAAATGGGTGAAGGCCATGAACAGACAATTTATATAGATGGCCAATAAGCACACGGAAACAAATGTTCAAACTTACAATTAAAGAAGTACAAATGAAAATAAGATGTATCTTTATGCATCAAATGATTATATGTACATACTACAACCTACCAATTCACTTCAAAGAGAATTTATTCTAGAATAAGGGAATATGTTTAGAGTTATTATAATTTATATAAGTCAGAATTCAGAAATAACTTATATTCCCAATGCCAGGTTATTGAGTTAAATAAATTATGGTATAGTGGAATGATATTCTATCATTAAAAAATAATTTGGTATAGGCCCAAATGAGAGTAATCCCAGCTGACTGGACAGTCGTGTTTTAATGACTGTATTTGTAGACCCAGATTCTAGATACAGAAATATACTTTAAGAGATTGGGCCTAACACAAGGATCAAAAAAAAAAAAAAAAAAAAATTGTCATTCTTTTCCAAAATCTTGTTAGAAGGAAAAAAAGTCCCTAGAAGTTATGACTGTAACCTGGTAACTAAAAAAATTACATGACTTGTGGAGGCTCCTGTCTGAGAAATTATTTCATAAACTGAAGTTTAACTGAAGTGGTTATGATTCATCACAGAGGGCCCATAATAAAAATATAGTGAGTATTTTTCTGAGGCTTTTCATAACCGTGAATCAATGACACAAGTTCTGGAATTTAACTTTGAATGTGGCTTTAACTTCTAGAGGAAGAGACGTGTAAGTGAACTTTGTAGTGCTCTTGGTGTTGTGTTGGTTTGTTTTCTCATGCTCATCAATAATCAGAAAGAAAAATGACAAATCTCACTTTGCTGTTGTGTTGAGTTGTTGCCTCTTATAAAGTCATTACCCAGAAGTAAATGGAGAATATAAAATAATTTGTCTAAACTTACTTTAAACTGTTATTTTTAAAAGGACCAAACCAAATGTGATGAAAATGGTAAGATTTTAAAACAAATGAAATATGGAAATGGGAAGACCATCTTACTTTGGTTTCAGAATGTTCTAGTAATATGGCTAAGTATGTAAAGGCATGTTTATTGTGGTTTTATTGAAAGACTTTGCCTACTAAAGAGTGTTTGATTATTCAAAATATCTCAAAATATATAGGTTATGGAAAGATATCTATTCGGAGAACTATGAACTGTGGAGGGAATCAAAACCTTTTTTTTAAAGCCACATAATGAAACCACCAATGAAACAACAATCTACTTCACAGCAAAGTGGAAAAACATCTGAAAGAACATTTTCAACCTCAATGAGGTGACAGTGCACTGTGAAAAATTCCTCCAATGAAATTTCTAGCATTGTTTAAGAATGCTTTGTGTTGGTCGAGCATGGTGGTTTATGCCTGTAATCCCAGTAGTTTGGGATACCAAGGTGGGAGGATGATTTGAGACCAGGAGTTCAAGACCAGCCTAGGCAACATAGTGAAACTCTGTCTGTAATATTAGCTGGGCGTAGTGGCATGCACCTATAGTCTCAGCTACTTGGGAGGCTGAGGTGGGAGGATCACTTGACCCCAGGAGGTAGAGGCTGCAGTTAGCCCCATGATTGTGCCACTGCACACCAAGTTGGGTGGCAGAGTGAGACCCTGTCTCAAAAAAAAAAAAAAAAAAACCCACCAAAAACAGAATACTATGCCCTCATATTGCACAAGAACATAATTTATACTTCCATAAAGACAGCATTTATTACCAGAAACAGCAAATGGCAATCACCATTAGTTTTACTATTATTTTATAAGAAAACATTTAAATGTGTATAGCTACTTTCTTATGTTGAAAAATATTTAAAATATTTTTAATAACAAATAATCAACATTCATATTTGTTCTCAATTTATACTGAGATATTATGTAAGAAAAATATTAATGGCATTGATTACAATATTATTAATAAGCTAATATATGCTATTAGCTAAATAACCATTAAAAATTAAAACCATTATGCTTCTGACAAGATAAAATACACCTATGAAATATTGGGGTTTTATATTCATATAGAATGTTGCTGTTGAAACTAGCTTCACAGAGTTTATGAAACTCAAGAATATTTTTGATTTCTCTGATTTTTGCCAGACTCAACATGACATGAACGTGTATATTGTATCTCTGTGAAAGAAAAGATGTGCATATTACTTTGCAGATACTTAAGTTGAAATGTTTATGGAATTAGCTAATTTATATTCACCTTTTTACTGCATGCAGATTTCTAATATCTCTAGTTCTATGTCTTTTAAGTTTCTTTTATTTGAATAAATTCATTCTTTCTGGCTTTTGCTTTTAAAAATTATTTTATGGAAGTTCATTTATCTACATTAGAGGATCTTCACAACATATTAAGGGGAAATGGCAGACTATGAGCTTATTTTGTGCAAATATGATATGAAGATAGAAAAAAGTCTATAGCAGATACTGGTTGCACAGTAAGGACCACTTGGGGAACCCTTTTTTTTTTTTTTTTTTTCCCTGAGATGGAGTCTCGCTCTGTCATTGGCTGGAGTGCAGTGGCATGCTCTTAGCTCACTGCAACCTCTGCCTCCTGGGTTCAAGAGATTTTCCTGCCTCAGCCTCCTAAGTAGCTGGGACTACAGGCATGTGCCACCACACCCAGCTAATTTTTTGTATTTTTAGTAAAGACGGGGTTTTGCCATGTTAGCCAGGATGGTCTGGATCTCCTGACCTTGTGATCCACCCGCCTTGGCTAAACATCCAATGACCAAACCGCATCTCAGCCTGATAAAGTCAGAATCTCTGAGTGGGTGTCCTAGACATCTACTTCAATAGCTCCCCAGGTAAGCTAAGGCTGAGAACTACTGATTTAGAAGCACGCACACAGCCTCCCTTAACACACACACAGAGTACATCTACCTGTAATGTGGATCACGGGAAGTTTTATATTCTTCTTTTGGCTTATCTGCTTTGTCTACAATAAACATGTACATTTTCCTAAAATACACATGTACTTGAATGCATGTAGATGGAAGGGAGGGAGAGAGGGTGAAAGGAAAGATTTTTAAATTAATTTTTAAAATATTTTTGTAGAGACAGGGGTCTCACTGTGTTGCCCAGGATGGTCTGAAACTCCCGGCCATGGACAATGCTTCCACCTCAGCATCCCAAAGTGCTGGGATTACAGGCTTTAGCCACTGAGCCCGCCCGGCTTATCATTTTAAGTAAGAAACCACACAAATAGGCCAGGTGCCGTGGCTCACACCTGTAATCTCAGCACTTTGGGAGGTCGAGATGGAAATATCACTTGAAGCCAAGAGTTCAAGACCAGCCTGGGCAACATAGTGAGCTCTCGTCGCTATAAAAAATAAGCAAAATTAGCTAGGTGTAGGGGCACACACCTGTGGTCCCAGCTACTCAGCAGGCTGAGGTGGGAGAATCACTTGAACCAGGAAGTGGAGGTTGCAGTGAGCCGAGATCACACCACTGCACTCCAGCCTGGGCAACAGAGCAAAACTCTGTCAAAATAAAAATCACACGGATATATCATTTAAGATTAAGCCAGGGATGTGGGCTTTCTTGTACATGAGAGCTTTTCTCACCCTCAAGCTAAGTAAATTGGTATTATTCAGCTTTCCTCATGTGATTAAAAAAAAAAAATCAAACTTTATGGTTGTACACTGAAACTTCTCCAGGTTCTCTCTTTTCTTTTGAGTTGAAACTTGAATTGTATTTATGCAAAAATAAAATATCCAAGATCCTATTCTTCTGGGACCAATTCTGATGGTGGTATTGGCTATTGTTGTCTTTGGATATCTCTTTAGTTCTGCAGAAAACTTACCTACTAATGATAGTTAATAATGTGTGTCTCAGCAGCAACTAATGCGATAAGACCATAGTTAAGAACCTGGGTTCAAGTACTAGCTTTTTCATTTACTAGATGTGTTCCTTTTGTTGAACAAATAAATAAAACAAGAAACTTACATTTCCTATTACATGTTAGTAAAAGTGAATCAGAATGCCTAACGAGAATAAATGTTTTTAAAAGATGATGAAGGAGCTTTAAAAAAATAAATTTTGCTGCACTCTAAGATGTAAAATATATGTAATTACATGTGCATATTAGTGGGTGGATATTCACGACATTGATACTTAGGTGATGGTTATGCAATTGATTGATGCTGAAATGTTTGTTCAGTGTCACTAAGGAGCTGGCCTCAGATCTTAAACATATCAACAATTACTATGAGTCCATGGGGGCCATACAAGTTGTAGGCTCCCTTATCACACTTCTGTCTTAAATAATATTTTTTAAATTACAAGAACCCTTAGCCCAGATAATCTGTGCTGTCATACAGTGAATAGATATCAGATGTGTTGACATATTGATTCTCTCAGCCCACAGGGCAGCCAGGCAGGGCCTGGGGACGTGCTGGATCTCTTGGGAAGACCTCCTTCAGTTGAGAGCTACCTTATCTATTTATGCTGATGTGCTGAACAAATATAATCATTTTCTATGTGTCCATGTGATAGACTCTGGTCTCACTGCAGATCACTTCTACATTCCAATAATATACTTTGATTTTTCTTGACTTTTCACACTAGTTCTCATTCTAGCTCTTCCTATTTTGTTTAAATTATTTATGCTTTTCTCACAGACAGTGCTGCCTTTTCAAATGTGGGGTGTCCAAGGACTGGAGCATCTGTTAGTGAGCAGCCAGGTTCCTGGCAATGTCTGTATGTGCTTGGAGGCATCATTAAAATGTCCCCAGAACTGTGACTTAGAGCTGGATAAGACAAGAGGGATATGTGGAATCTAACCAGGTCTCAATTAGGAGACATGAAAAGAATTTTAGAAAAAAAATTAATCTTAAATTATGTTAATATAATCAAATTATAAAACAATCTAGAATGAGTTGCCAAATTAACCCAGCCTTGACACTTATGTAACATGTTCCTTGCTCAGTGGCCCTGGGCTGTGAGTCCGCTCCACATGAAGGGCGTGGCCATGGAAGCTTCCACCTGCCCATCATGGTTGAGAGGGAAATTGTCTTGGATGTCTCAGCTTAAGCTCCTTACCGAAATCTCTGGTATGATAGTGGGTAGACTGAATTGTTTTTTTGTTGGAAGTGAATTAGTCCTAAAAAGAGCTAGAATTTAGTAGAGGAATGCTTTTTGAAAAGCAAAATATTAGTTCTAATATTTCAGGTTTATGTTTGTGGATAAACTGTGACTGTGATAGTTTTAAGTAATGTAATGTTTAAGAAATTCTGAATATGTTAATTATTCAATAGATTAGCCAAATGGCCCTAAATTTAAAATGTGAAACATCACCATTGATCCAGACTTCTCTTAGGTTGAAAGGCTTAAGATAATTTTATGTAATTTATAAGGATTTAGCATAAATACAAGATTACTTATTAGGTTTATTATGCTTATTTAAATACCTAGGAAGGTTTCCTTGTAAGTCAGAAAACTAAAGAACTTTAAAAATTTGAAAACAATAAATGCATAGGTTGCTTAAAATATTTAAGGAAGTTTGCAAATCAGACTAAGCAATAATCAAAGGCCACCTTAAAAGTGAATTTTATAATATTACCTTATTTATAAATTGAATTTTAAAATGTGTAAAATGAACTTAAATGTAAGGGGGAAACTGGGCTTTTGCATTTATTACTTAAATGAATCAAATGTTAATTTTAAAAACCAAAGTGAGCCCTGAATAATTTGTAAGAGTGTTTAGAGATGCCAAAAACTCCTGTTGATCAAAAGATATCACATCCAAAGGGTGATTAAAACATTTATTCCAAAAGGAAAACTTGTGGTGTCCATTTTGTTAAAAATGATAAATTATGATGTTTTATACAAAATAAAAGAATCTTATCATTGCCTCCTTATGATGAAATTAGGGTTTTCATCCTTAAAAATGAATTTGTTAGATTTGCAGTCTCATTGATCTCTCAGGATTTAGAAATAATTATTTTTTGCTGAATTAAAGATAGCTCTATTTTTTAATTGTTATTAGCTTCAAAAAGAGTAGCAAATTCACAGGACTGGAAGTTTAAACTCATCTCGGATGAAAATCTTATATTTAAGCAAGAAGGGCATCCACTCTCCCTTGCTTATTTCAGTCTCTCTCTCAGACACATTTAGAAGCAGAAGAGTTATGTATAGTTAAGTTCAGCCTCCCCTGTTTTCAGTGAGAAAACCAAGGCTAAGAAATGTTAGGTAATTTAAGTAAAAATATATGGTGAGAGGTACAATACGGTGTGGTTGATGGTTGGCAGGATGTGGAGTCATAAACCCTGTTGGGTTTTTTGTTTGTTTGAGTTTTTTTTTTTTTTTTTTTTTTTTTGGCCGGGCATGGTGGCTCATGCCTGTAATCCCAGAACTTTGGGAGGCCAAAGTGGACAGATCACCTGATGTCAGGAGTTCGAGATCAGCCTGGCCAACATGGTGAAACCCTGCCTCTAGAAAAAATACACAAATTAGCTGAGCGTGGTGGCGTGTGACTGTAGTCCCAGCTACTCAGGAGGCTGAGCCACGAGAATCGCTTGAATCCAGGAGACGTCCTTGAACCCAGAAGGCGGAAGTTGTGATGCGCCGAGATTGTGCCACTGCACTCCAGCCTGGGCAACAGAACAAGACTCTGGCTCAAAAATTACCATATGTTTGTTTCCTAATAATAAACATTTATTGAATTCTTTAAGTATTTCAGTATGATTTATATTTATTTATTTCACTTAAACAACAGAGCAACCTAGTGAACTAAGTGATATCCCCATTTTATAGATGGGAAAACTGAGACTCAAAGCGATTAAGATAGTGAAAGGATCGCGTGAGCCCAGGAGTTTGAGGCTGCAGGGAGCTATGACAGCGCCACTGCACTCCAGCCTAGGTGAGAGTGAGACCCTTCCAAAATATATATATATATTTTTTACATTCAGAAGATCTGATTTTAAAACTTGCCTTTATCATGTGTTTGTTGCCTTGTGACTCTGGAATGTCTTCCTACCAAGACCTTACCCTAGGTTAGCTCAGCAGGTTTTCGTGAGGAGCAAACGTAAACAAGTATAGGAGAACACTGCCTAAAAGTAAAACATTATTCATTCACAATGGGGTGAAGCCTAGAACCCATTTATTCTGATTCAATGTTATTTTGCTGACTAATTCTTAATCAAGTGTTCTTTACCTTCAAATAATTTTATTTTCCATCTGTGCCCACTTTTGCCTATAGTGATGAATATTTATTGAGTATGCATCTTGTTCTTGGCACCATGTAAGTATCATACACATCAAGGGATATGAAAACTTGGCTTATGTTATCCAGAGACTTCATGGGATGATGAGAAATGCAGGAAAAAACTGAAATCCTGATCCTCTCTTTTTTCCATCACTTCTCTGCACCTCATATTTTCCATCTATAAAATAAGTGATAATACCACCACATGAAAAATCATAGAAAGAATTTAGCACAGTAACTAGTAAAAGTGAATACAAACATAAATACAAACCATATGTTATAGCATGGATGAATCCTACTAAGAACAGTTACCAGGTAACTGAAGCTAAACAACTCTCGGAGGACTGAGAGATGTTACATTTCTGACCAAGTAGAGTAGAAACACCTTGCTAAATACTTCATGTATTCACTAAAGGCCCCAGAAAAGCTGCACCTTTGGAGCAAAACTAAAATAGCTAGTAGTATAGGGCACTCCAGACCAACCCTAACAAAGATTAACAACAACCTTTAAGCCGGCCATGGTGATGCGTGTCTGTAGTCCCAGCTACTCAGGAGACTGAAGCAGGAGGACTACTTGAGCCCAAGAGTTGAGCCCAGCCTTGGTAATATAGCAGATCCAGTTTTTTATAAAACAAACAAACAAATCCTTTGAAAGAATCGTAAGCCTGCTGGAGAAAAAACTCAAAATAATATTGTTATGTTTAAAGGAAGATTACAAAGTCTAGACAGTAAATGATATAACCTTCACAATGTCCATCATCTAATCCAAGATTCTCATGCAGACAAGCAAGAAAATGTGACCCAAAAACAAAACCAGCCTTTTGGCCAGAACCCTCATCTTCCAGTAATTTGTCAAAATGACGAATACAAAGGCAAAGAGGAAAGGCACCGGATATATGTTCTCTAGGCCTTTGAGAAAACATGGAGTTTTTCCTTTGGCCACATATATGCAAATCTATAAGAAAGGTGATAATGTAGACATCAAGGGAATGGGTACTGTTCAAAAATGAATGCCCCACAGGTGTTACCATGGCAAAACTGGAAGAGTCTACAATTTTACCCAGCATGCTTTTGGCATTGTTTTAAACAAACAAGTTAAGGGCAAGAATCTTGCCAAGAGAATTAATGTGCGTATTGAGTACACTAAACACTCTGAGAGCCGACGTAGCTTCCTGAAACGTGTGAAGGAAAATGATCAGAAAAAGAAGAAAGCCAAAGAGAAAAGTACCTAGGTTCAACTGAAGCACCAGCCTGCTCCACCCAGAGAAGCACACTGTGTGAGAACCAATGGGAAAGCGCCTGAGCTGCTGGAATGCTGGAATCTCTTCCCTATGAATTCATGCATAATAGGTGTTGAAGAAATAAAATAAAAGACCTCTGGACTGTAAAAAAACAAAACAAAACAAAACAAAAAACCAGGAAACCATATAACCAATAGAGGTTGTGTGTGTGTGTGTGGTGGTGTGTGTGGTCAGGCAAGTAAAAACAACAAAAAGCAAACAAATGATAAATCTAACATTTAGGATCAAAATGTTATTTGAGGGAGATCCAATGGGATGAGACAAGAAAGGCACATGTAGATAGATAAATATAGGTTACTTATTCTGATTATTGAATTGGATGTTTATTATATTATTGAACGGTGTTGTGAATGGATCAAGGATGATGGCAAATTAACACCCAAAGGTTATAGTTAACACAATTCTATGCATCTGAAGTGCAGGAGAACAGGGTGGGAAGTAAAAAGGAAGAGTAGAAAAGAACACAGCATTATAAAGTCTGTGGCAGAAAACAATATAACTTTCTAGAGCATTAAAAAAAGGCCAATGTGGCCGGGCGCGGTGGCTCAAGCCTGTAATCCCAGCACTTTGGGAGGCCGAGACGGGCGGATCACGAGGTCGGGAGATCAAGACCATCCTGGCTAACACGGTGAAACCCCGTCTCTACTAAAAAAAAAAACAAAAAAAGTAGCCGGGCGAGGTGGCTGGCGCCTGTAGTCCCAGCTACTCGGGAGGCTGAGGCAGGAGAATGGCCTGAACCCGGGAGGCGGAGCTTGCGGTGAGCTGAGATCCGGCCACTGCACTCCAGCCTGGGCGACAGAGCAAGACTCCGTCTCAAAAAAACAAACAAACAAACAAACAAACAAAAGGCCAATGTGAGCACGGCTGGAACTGGAGGACGTTATGTTAAGTGAAATAAGCCAGGAACAGAAAGTTAAACACCACATGTTCTCACACATATGTGGAAGCTAAAAAAAAAAAAAAAAATGTTAAGCTCATAGAAGCAAAAAGTAGGACAGAGGATACCAGAGGCTGGGAAGGGTCAACGGAAGGGCGGGTCGGGGGCAGGACAGGGAGAGATTTGTTAAAGGACAAAATTACAGGTAGATAGAAGGAATAACTTCTATTGTTCTATACCACTGTAGGTAATATTTAGTTTCAAATAGCTAGAGGAGGAGGAGGATACAGAATATTCCCAACTCAAGAAATGATCATTGTTTCAGATGATGGATATGCTAATTACACTGATCTGATCACCATACATTATGTTTCAAAACATCACTATATACCCCTATGAATATGTACAATTATTATTTGTCAGTTTAAAAGTTTTTAAAAGATTAAAATGTTTTAAAAAAGAAAAAAAGGCTGCCAGGCGCGGTGGCTCATGCCTGTAATCCCAGCACTTTGGGAGGCCGAGCTGGGCAGATCACGAGGTCAGGAGTTCTAGGCCAGCCTGATTAACACAGTGAAACCCCATCTCTACTGAAAATACAAAAAAAAAAACTAGCCAGGTGTGGTGGCAGGTGCTTGTAGTCCCAGCTACTTGGGAGGCTAAGGCAGGAGAATTGCTTGAACCCAGGAGGCGGAGGTTGCAGTGAACCAAGATAACACCACTCCACTCCAGCCTGGGCGACACAGCGACACAGCGAGACTCTGTCTCAGAAAAAGGAAAAAGAAAAAAGAAACATTTTCTATGTGCCTGACACATAGAAAATCAGCAAGATGTACCTCTCAGGGCGGACTGTCAGTGACTCATCCCATAGAGACTATCATTTAAGCATTTATTAAATCATGATGTGAAATGCAACAGTCATAAAATCTGGAATGTTTAACCCATTTAGCATGGGGGAGGGTAGAAAAGTCACATAGTAGCACTCAATAAATGTTAGTTCATATCCCCTTTATAACTGTAAAGTTCTGCAAAGGCAGTACTAGTGTTTATTTTCATATGGAAAAATAAAACAGAACAAGCATGATATCATGAAAACAAGACTTAAAGTGAGAGTTCTAGCTCTGCCAATAACTAGCTGTATGATATTAGGAAAATTATTCTCACTGGGCTCCATCTGTAGTAACCGGAGTTTGGTATATTGGAAATTTCCAAGTGAGTTCCACAAAACACTAATGTCCCTTAGGATGTTAATAGGAGCTAAACGAGAAAGAAACTGTAATCAAGTACTATTTGGGAAGTGGACTGAATGTTTGTGTCCCCCCAAATTCATATTTTGAAGCCCTCACCTCCTCTGTGGCTGTATTTGGAGATGGGGCCTCTAAGGAAGTATTTAAGGTTGAATTAGGTCATAAGGGTGCAGAACTGTTCCAATTGGATCAGTGTCATTAATAGAAGAGACATAAGAAGAGCACCTCTCACTCTCTCCAAGACCATCCTCCAAGGAAGGACCCTGTGAAGACAAAACAAGAAGGCAGGTATGTGCAAGCCAGGAAGAGAGCCTTCACTGGAAACCTAACTGGTCAGCACCTTGATCTTGAACTTCCAACCTTCAGACTGTAAGAAAATGAATTTTTCTTGTTTAAGCCCCTAGCCCATGGTATTTTTTTATGGCAGCCCAAGCTGCCAAATACGGTTTTATGTATAACCCTTCTCAAAGACTTCTAATGCACAGTAGCATGTTAAATACTCTGAGAAGTTCTACAGTGAAAAAAAAGGGAAATGTATCTACTGTACTGTTTCTGAAACTTATTTGTCTATTAAACTTCTAAAAATCACCGTCTTTTGAAACAGGGCTTGGGAAACACTAGCCAGGATTTTTCAGGTCTTTTTCAGTTCTGAAACTAGGATTCCTTTAAAACCTATACAATGTAACTGATAAAGTTAGATTTAAATATGAGTGAGACTCCACTTGTAAACTAGGTTATAGCAAGGAAATGCAAAGGATATTGTAAATGCAGAGACAGCACAGTGAACGAAGTAAATACTTGAAAAACAGCATCATAGGCTGTGTGGTGGCTCATGCCTATAATCCCAATACTTTGGGATCCCAGCATTTTGGGAGGCTGAGGTGGGTGGATCACCTGAGGTCAGGAGTACAAGACCAGCCTGCCCAACATGGTGAAATCCCGTCTCTATTAAAAATATAAAAATTAGCCAGGTGTGGTGGCACGCACCTGTAATTCCAGCTACCCAGTAGGCTGAGACAGAAGAATCACTTGAACCCAGGAGGTGGAGGTTGCAATGAACCAAGATCACGCCACTTTGCTCCAGCCTGGACAACAGAGCAAGACTCCATCTCAAGAAAAAAGGGAAGAAAAACACCACCATTGCTTTGTGTGGAGACAGCGTCTATGTTCTTTCAGGACAACTTGAGAAGTTTTACCAACAAAAACTCTCCTGGGATCTCCATTTGTTCATTGCATAAATACTGAGTGCCTACTGTGTGTCAGGGACTGTTCTAAACACGAGCATGAGAGATGGCATCATGAGACACCAACGTGTATCAGAAGAGAGCTCTCATTGCAAACACTAATTTGTACAGATTTTTAGTTGCAGCATGAGCAAAAGTAGCTAGCAACTCTGCTAGATACCAGCAGATGGCAGTAGCAGTCACTTCTTTACTGGCATTTTAGATTAGGAATGTGTAGAAGCACCACAACCTGTAATCAGAACTACTCCGTGGTGTCCATGTGTGACTTAGAAACAGTTACCTAACCCGTGTGGGGTGAAGCTTCCCTATTTAAATACTAGATATAATAAAAGCACCTACCTCTTGTCTTGAGAGTTACATGAGATAAAACACTTAAAGTGCTTTGTCTTCAACGTGAAGGAAGGGTTCATAAATGTTAGTTATTACTTAGTATGGTCGATACTGTTTTTTTGCCATTTGACAAAATGTCAATTGTCCAAAAGAGGAAGAGAAGCAGATGGCTAATAGTTGTATTGCTTCATAGAGCAATAACAATATCAGCAATAAAAGAAAAGAAAACCTAAATACCTGAAAAGATAACAAAGGGTGCAATACGATATTAAGGTAATCACCAGAAAGAAAGCTAAAAACTGAGCAGGTTTTTAAATTACTACTTTTCCAACAGGTGACTTTTAAAGTAACTTGGCTGTCTGATAATTCCCTACCTGCACTAACTCAACATAATTGTGAATTATTTGTAAATTTCCTATTCATCAAAGATGTAGCAGATTTGCAAACAGAGTTTCTAGCTAGATAGCCAAGGGAATCATGGGGCTATTAGACAGTTAACCTTTTTTCTTAAGCTTATTGTTTATTGGAACAAAAAAGAAGTTGTTTCAAGTCTAGGACCTCCAGAATGACTCAGTGAAAATGAGCCAGAATTCAGAATTTAGAAGCCTCAGAGCCAGCTTACCTCACTTCTTAAAAATATTTGGAGGAAAACACTAGGGAACTGAGTTGTAATGGGGAGGTGGGTAGGAGTAAAATCCTCTTATATAGCCTTGAGAGCTGTTTGAACTCAAAGATTCCCGAAACAGGGACAAAGTATTTCTAGGGATAATCTATATATGCAAATATAACTGTTTCTTGAATGAATTCGTCCATATGGGAACGATTATGATGCTTCAGGGCATGGATGATTTCACTACAATCTCAAGAGTTCAGTTAAAGAGGAAAACTTTCCATTTGCAATCCAAAACATCCCACACTTTTCTCTAGTAACAAATAGTGAGGTCTCACAAGATAAGTTATCCTTTTTAGGAGATCTCCACAGACTGAACTAATGAGCAATTGAACGATAATCATCTTATTTTTATGACAATTCATGTGATGACACTGAACAAGGGGAAAACAGAAGGTAAGCAACGCTGATGAAATGAGTCAGTGGCTTACATCATTGATGGCTATTATTGTCATTTTCACTTCTTATGTGGCCAGATTTTTTAAACAGAAAATTTGGAAAGATTTCTCAAACTGCTATTTTATTTTTTTTAGCTTGACTTATTTATTGCCCCCACTTCAGAAATTACTTCCTAAAATTGCCCCAGATATCAGGTTCCAGAGGAGAGAAGCAAGCAACAAAGGTTAATCCTGAGTATATAGATATTAATAAAGTAGAAAAGGAATGTGAAAAATAATTACATTTGCAATAAAAGTAGTTTAATATTCTTTTTGCGATTGATCAATATGCTGAAAATACAACACACACACACACACCCCCCCCCCAAAGTTCAGTAAAACTGAACAAAAACATGTATAGCCCATCATTCAGTATCCACAATACAATGATTTGCTGAAATTTCTCTTAATTTTTTCTCTGTTTTATGCCAACTTTATTGTGGTAGCAGATGTAGTATACTTCCTCCCCTAAAGCATGGAAGGGACCTGTAAATATGATGGAATCTTTCATTATTAGGTTGTGTTATACATAGTACTTTAAGAAAGAGGGACTGCCGGGCGCGGTGGCTCAAGCCTGTAATCCCAGCACTTTGGGAGGCCGAGACGGGCGGATCACGAGGTCAGGAGATCGAGACCATCCTGGCTGACACGGTGAAACCCCGTCTCTACTTTAAAAATACAAAAAACTAGCCGGGCGAGGTGGCGGGCGCCTGTAGTCCCAGCTACTCGGGAGGCTGAGGCAGGAGAATGGCGTGAACCCGGGAGGCGGAGCTTGCAGTGAGCTGAGATCCGGCCACTGCACTCCAGCCTGGGCGGCAGAGCGAGACTTAGTCTCAAAAAAAAAAATAAAAAAAAAAAAGAAAGAGGGACTAGGGTGAGGGGGAAAGGGAAGGAGAGCATCAGGACAAATACTTAATGTATGCGGGGCTTAAAGCCTAGATGACAGGTTGATGAGTGCAGCAAATAACCATGGCACTTGTATACCTGTGTAATAAACCTGCACGTTCTGCACATGTATCCCAGAACTTAAAGTATAATAAAAAAAATAAAGAGAGAGAGAGAGACTAGCTGGGTGCGGTGGCTCACGCCTGCAATCCCGCACTCTGGGAAGCAAAGGCAGGCGGATTTCTTGAGTCTAGGAGTGTGAGACCAGCCCAAGCAATGTAGTGAAACCCTGTCTCTACTAAAAATACAAAAATGTTAGCTGGGCATGGTGGTGTGCCCTGTAATCCCAGCTACTCAGGAGGCTGAGACAGGAGAATCACTTGAGCCTGGGAGGCTGAGGCTGCCGTGAGCCAAGATTGCACCACTGCACTCCAGCCTGGGCAACCATTTATTTTATTTATTTATAAAATAAATAAATAAAAATAAAAATAAAAAGAGAAAGAGAGACTATACTTGGTGGTCCTGACCTGTCTAGGTGAATCCTTAAAAAGGACAAGTCTCTTTCTGGTGAAAGAGGTTACAAGCATGAGAGGAATTTGATGCAAGAGAGATTCTAGCTTTGCTCACTTTGAAAATGAAAAGAGGCCACATGCCCAGGAAAGTAAGCTGGCCCTAGGAGCTGAGAATGGGCCCTGAGTGACAGCAGCAAGGAAACACAGATTTCAGTTCCATAATCACAAGGAACTAAATTCTGCTGACATCCTGAATGAGGTAGAAAGCAGATTCTTCCCAATAACCTCCAGAAATAAACATTTCTGGTAATACATATAAAATTCTGAGAGTTATTTTATCTTTTCTGATTTGCAAAAATAGAATCCCCATGGAATCTGAGGTTAGACAAATGTATGCCTCCTGTTACCACAAGTACATACTCTTTTGTGTCTAGATTTCTTTTTCTCAGCATAATGTTTTTGAGATTCATCCATATTGCCATATATATTATCAGTTCTTTTCGTTTTATTTCTGAGTATTTCTCTCTCTTTATTTTATTTATTTTTTTGAGACAAGATCTCACTCTGTGACCCAGGCAGGAGTGCAGCGGTGGGATCATGGCTCACTGTAGCCTCGACCTTCTGGACTCAGGTGATTCTTCCACCTTAGCTTCCCAGGTAGCTAGCTAGGACTACAGGCACACATCACCATGCCCAGCTAACTTTTAATTTTAATTTTTATTTTTTTTTAGACAGAGTCTCGCTCTGTCGCCCAGGCTGGAGTGTGGTTGCACTATCTCAGCTCACTGAAAGCTCCGCCTCCCAGGTTCACGCCATTCTCCTGCCTCAGCCTCCTGAATTGCTGGGACTACAAGCGCCTGCCACCATACCCGGCTAATTTTTGTATTTTTAGTAGAGACAGGGTTTCATTGTGTTAGCCAGGATGGTCTCGATCTCCTGATCTTGTGATCCGCCCGCCTTGGCCTCCCAAAGTGCTGGGATTACAGGCGTGAGCCACTGCGCGGCCTAATTTTTATTTTTTTTATTTTTTGTAGAGACAGGGTTTTGCCATGTTCCCCAGGTTGGTCTTGAACTCCTGGGCTAAAGAGATCTGCTCATCTCAGTCTCCCGAAGTGCTGGGATTACATGTGTGAGCCACCATGCCCCACCAAGTATTTATTTTAATGTATGAATATGCTAAATGTGTTTATCCATTTATCTGCTGTGTGCATTTTACTTCAGTCTAGTTTTCGGCTACTACAAATAAAAGTGCTGTAAACATTCATACATACGTCTTGGTGGGAACATATGTTTTTTAATTTCACTTAGGTAAATATATAGAGGCAAATAGCAAAGTTGTATGTTAATTATCTGCTTAACTTTGTAAAAAACTGACAACATATTTCCAAAGTAATTGTATTATTTTACATTCCTACCATCAGTTGCATGGGAGTTCCACTTACTCTACATCTTCACCAACGTTTAATATTGTCAGCCTTTTAAATTTTAGCCATTCTGGTGGATGTGGTGGTACCTCAATATGGTTTAGTATTTTTGTTGTTGTTTGATTGGTTTATTTTGGGACACGCTCTCCTCTGTCACCCAAACTGGAGTGCAGTGGCCCAATCGTAGCTCACTGCAGCCTCAAACTCTTGGGCTCAACCCATCCTTCTACCTCAGTCTCCCAAGTAACTAGGACCCCAAGCACACACCACACCCAGTGTTTTTTTTTTTTTTTTGGAGACGTGGTGTCCCTGTGTCGTCCAGGCTGGAGTGCAGTGGAGCAATCTTGGCTCACTGCAACCTCTGCCACCCAGGCGCAAGCAGTCCTCCCACCTCAGCCTCCCAAATAGCTGAAACTACAGGTAAGCAACACCACACCTGGCTAAGTTTTTAATTTTTTGTAGAGATGGGGTTTGGCCATGTTGCCCAGGCTGGTCTGGAACTCCTGATTATGCTCAAGTGATCTGCTCACCTTAGCTTTTCAAACTCAATATGATTTTAATTAGCATTTCTATGATGATTAATGGTATTGAGCCCCTTCTCATATTCTCATTGGTCATCCGTATATTTTCTTGGTGAAATGCCTGTTTAAATGTTTTGCTCATTGTTATCATTGAGTCATAAGAATTCCTTGTATATTCCACACCCATCCTTTGTCAAATATATGTTATTGAGAAAATGTGTTCCTTTTCCCTTTTCTTAACAGTGTAATTCAAGGGGCAGCAGTTTTTAATTTTCATGGAGTTCAGTTTATCAGTTTTTTTTCTTTTATGACTTGTGCTTTATGAATGCAATCCAATAAAAGTTTGTGTACCCCAAACCATGAAGACTTTCTACTATGTTGTTATCTAGAAGATCTATAGCTTTAAACTTTATGTATAGCTTTTGATTCATTTAGAGTTAATATTTGTTATGGCATGAGGCAAAGGTCAAAGATCATTGTTTTCCATATGGATAATCAGTTACTTCAGCACCATTTGTTGAAGAGACTACTCCTTCTCATTGAATTACCTTGGTACCTTTGTAAAAAATCAATAGATCAAGTATGTGTGGGACTATTTCTGTACTTTCTATTCTGTTCTGCTGATCTATAAATCTATTCTCTTGCTGGGTGCAGTGGCTCACACCTATAAATCCCTACACTTTGGGAGGCTTAGGTAGGAGGATCACTTGAGGAATTTGAGGAATTTGAGACCAGCCTAGGCAACACAGTGAGATCTTGTCTCTACAAAAAATAAAAATAAAAATCATTAGTCAGGCATGGTAGCACACACCTGTGATTTTTGCCACTTGGCAGCCTGAAGCAGCAGGAGGATCACTTGAACCCAGGAGGCTGCAGTGAGCTATGAAGGCATCCCTGTACTGTAGCCTGGGTGATAGAGTAAGACCCTGTCTCGATACATACATACATACATACATACATACAATAAAATGCCAATGTCACTATCTTTCTTTTTTTATTTTATAGAGATGAGGTCTCACTATGTTGCCCTAGCTGGTCTCAAACGCCTGGACTCAAGCGATCCTCCTACCTCAGAATTACAGGTGTTAGCCACTGTGCCCCACCCCAATATCATGTAGATACATGTAATTGTAATTGTAACAGCTTTATAGTAAGTCTCAAATTTAGGTAGTATAAGTTCTGTAACTTTGTTCTTCTTCAAAATTGCTTTGACTATTTTAACTCCTTTGGATTTTCCATTCTTCTGTTTGTTTTTCTTTTCTTTTTTTTTTTAAACAATATGACACCTCTCACAAATACAATGTTTATTTGTTTTTGAGACAGGGTCTTACTTTGTCACCCAGGCTGAAGTGCAACAACATGATCCTGGCTCAATGCAGTCTCAACCTCCTGGGCTCAAGCAATCCACCTACGTTAGTCTCCTGAGTAGCTGGGACTACAAGTGCACACCACCATGCCTGGGTATTTTTTTAAAACATTTTTTTAGAGAAGGGGTCCAACTACAGTACCCAGGCTGGATCCTTTGGATTTTCATATGAATTTTAGAATTATCCTGTTAATTTCCACAGAAAATCCTCCTTATATTTTTACTGGGATTTCATTAATGTCTGTAGTTCAATTTAAGAATTGGTAAATTAACCATATTGACTGAGTCTTCCAACCCATGGAAATTGATATGTTGTAGAATTATTTAGCTCTTCATTACATTGTCTTGGCAATGTTTTGTAGCTTTCACTGTACATGTCTTGTGTCTGTTTTATTAAATTCATCCCTGCTTATTAAATACTTTGATGTCACTATAAATGATTTTTTAAAAATTTCAGTTACCAATTTTACTTTTTTTTTTTTTTTTGAGATAGAGTCTCGCTCTGTCGCCCAGGCTGGAGTGCAGTGGCGCAATCTCGGCTGACTGTAAGCTCTGCCTCCCGGATTCACGCCATTCTCCTGCCTCAGCGTCCCGAGTAGCTGGGACTACAGGTGCCCGCCACCACACCCGGCTAATTTTTTGTATTTTTAGTAGAGATGGGGTTTCATCGTGTTAGCCAGGATGGTCTCGATCTCTTGACCTCGTGATCTGCCCGCCTCGGCCCCCCAAAGTGCTGGGATTACAGTCGTGAGCCACCGCGCCCGGCCAGTTACCAATTTTTCATTGCTGGTATGTGAAAATCCAATTCATTGTGTATTGACCTGTGTCCTGCAACTTTGCTAGACTCATTTATTATTTCTAGTAGCTTTTTTGGTAGTTTGCTTAGGATTTTCTTTTCTTTCTTTTTTTGAGATGGAGTCTTGTTCTGTTGCCCGGCCTGGAGTGCAGTGGCATGATCTCGGCTCACTGCAAGCTCCATCTCCCGGGTTCACACCATTCTCCTGCCTCAGTCTCCCGAGTAGCTGGGACTACAGGTGCCCACCAATACGCCCGGCTAACTTTTTGTATTTTTGGTAAAGACGGGGTCTCACTGTGTTAGCCAGGATGGTCTCAATCTCCTAACCTTGTGATCCACCTGCCTTGGCCTCCCAAAGTGCTGGGATCACAGGAGTGAGCAACCGCACCTGGACTGCTTAGAATTTTCTATGTATACAGTCATGCCATCTTCAAATAAGACAGGCTTTTCTTCCTTTCTGCCCATTATGTCTTTCGTTTCTTATTCTTGCCTTATTAGAATGGCTAAGACTTCTAGCATAATATTGAGTTTAAGTAGGAAAAGTAGATACTCTTGTCTTGGTTCTGATTTAAGTGGGGAAGCATAAGGGGGACTAAGTGCTTTCACCATTTAATATAACATTAGCTATAGGTTTTTCATAGATTCAATTTATTAATTTGAGAAAATTATCCTCTATTCCTAGTTAATGAGAGTTGTTATTTTGAATGGGTGTTGAATTTTGTCTTATGGTTGTTTGTGTGTGTGTGTCTATAGAGATAATTGATGTGACTGTTTTTCCTTTTCTTTATGGGGAGGTTTTTATTTTGAAATTCAAATTTCTTTAGTATATATAGGGTTTTTCAGATTCTTTCTATTTCTTCTTGAGACACTTTTGACATTTCTATCTTTCAAGGGATGTGTAGGTTTCATTTAACCTGTCAAATTTATTGACATAATGTTCTTCATAATAGCTCCAATATTATCCCTTTTAATATTTGTAATCATGTCCCCCTCCTTCTGATTCCTAATATTGGTCATTTGTGTCTTCTTTTTGTCTTGATCAGTCCACCAAGTGTTGCATAAAATTTAATATTTTTTTTGCAAAGACCCAGATTAAGTTTTACTAATTTTAAAAAATTATGGGTCCAATTTCAATTTCATTGATTTCTGCTATGACCTGTATTATTTTCTTTCTTCTATTTACTTTGGATTTTATTTTCTCTTCTGTTCCCAGCTTCTCAAAGTCTCCACTAGATGCCCAGAATGAGAACAGAGAACTTCCCACTTGGACTGGTCAGAACTCAAATATCTCTCTGCCCTGTGTAAGCTCTAGAAGTAGTTCACCTTACAACTCTCCAGTGGTTTTTGCCTGCCCTTGTAGAGTTTCACCCTATGCCTGGCTGGCCACATACACAGCAAAGACTCAAAGAGACCTCTCTGCAGATTTCTGGAGCTCTTTTCAGCACAGCTCCCTCCTCCCTAGAACTCTACCTCGAAACATTCAGCCCCCTTGGCCTCTCTGATCCCTACATCTCCTTGACTCAGTAGACTCTGTTTAGGATCCCCCTCTTTGCATCCACAATCTGGTTATTTCCAGAAAGAAATCAGGGGCAATCAGAGTGATCACCTTGTTTGTTTCAACTTCTTTTAGTGATTAAAGTCTTGTCTTACCTGATGTCCAATGTTTGAAAAAATAAGACCTTTTTATGTTCTGCATATTTTTCTGGGTTTTGGTGGGAGAGAATGTCCAATCCTTGTTATTCCATTGCAGCCAGAGGCAGAATGTCTTTCACTACAGATTTTTGAAGTTTTCTTTCACTTCTATGCTCTTCTATGTCCCTTGTTGGGGTTTGTTTGTTTTGGTCTCTGGCTTTCATGGTAGAGGCTGTCCTCAAACGTCAGTGTGCCTTTGATGTCTATATTTACAGTGAGGCATAACAAAGCTGATCTGAAGCTTTACATGAATGGGCAGGGTTTGTCAAATGGTGGGTCTCAATTGAGGGGGACAGGTGGGGACTTGACCTATTCACTAGCCAGTCCCCGTAGGCCAGTATCTCATTGGTTTTTCATTTAAAGATGATTAATAACATAGGAGAGGAATTCTCCAATTCTCTGAATGGGATTATAAGCCTTGCTGCTAGACTTCTGATAACTAAACAGAGAAGGAATTTTTGAGGGGTTTATATTTAGGAATGTTTCCCTTTCCATATGGTATGGCTTCTCACTTTTACCCTCCGCTGTTCCAAGACTAGGTCTTTTTTGGTTTAACCTCTCCAAAGAGTTAACTTCCCATCTGAGGCAGCTGTGCAGGGGGTGCAGTAGACTGGCTTTGTAAGGTAGGGGAGGGAATCTATGGAGTGTCTAGAGCTTTTAAATTCTTTACCAATCCTCCTTCATTCTGTACTTCCACATTTAGAGATAACTTGTGTATCTAGTTCCTGAGATTTTTCTTGGATTCTGCTATAGAAATTAACTTGCTTTTTATTCACTCTCTCCCTGGAGAGTTTATCTTTAACCTGTCTGCTAAGTAACCTACCATTCCTCTATTAGCTTTCTCAGTTCCAAAATGTTGAATTTTCTTGTTCGCTACTATCTCCTGTTTTCTTTGTCCTTGTGGCTTTATGCATTGTTTTTTTTTGTTTTGTTTTTTGTTTTTTGTTTTTTTTGAGACAGAGTCTCCCTCTGTCACCCAGGCTGGAGTGCAGTGGCGCAATCTCGGCTCACTGCAACCTCTGCCTCCTAGGTTCAAGCAGTTCTCTGCCTCAGCCTCCAGAGTAGCTGGGATTACAGGCACCCACCACCACGCCTGGCAAATTTTTTTTTTTTTTTGTATTTTTAGTAGAGATGGGGTTTCACCATCTTGGTCAGGCAGGTCTCGCACTCCTGACCTCGTGATCCACCCACCTCTGCCTCCCAAAGTGCTGGGATTACAGGTGTGAGCCACCGCACCTGGCCGCTTTATGCATTTTCGTATAAATTATTAGGCTTCTTTTTTTTTGAAAAGTTAAAAACTCTTTAATTCTTTATTCCTGGTACCACTACCACAATTTACAGGGCCATCCACCTTATGTAATGAAAAGAAAAATAAAAAGTTACAACAGATACAAGACCTCAGGAATGTACATCTAATTGACACTACATTGCATTAATCAAGAGCTGTACTTTTTTGCAAACTGTGGCTATGACAGTCCTGAACAAGAAGGGTTTCCTATTTAAGCTACAGTAACTTTTCTAACTATGGATAATTGTTCCTTCTATGGCAGATTTTTCTAGTTCCTCTAATGCATTTGAGACGACTGTCTCAAAGTAACCTGCTGCTTTCCTGGTAACTCCTCACTTTATCTCCTGCTAGGAACTAAAGCCCTTTTTTGCTGTTTTTTAGAACCTTCTGCTATCATATCCACCACTTCTACCACCAGATCCATAACCGCCACCATAGGGACTGCCCGAGCTTCTTCCACCCAGAAAGCCTGCTTTCATGGGTCCATAATTTGATTGCTGTTGTCCACTATAATTTCTAAAATCATTATACTTCCCGCCACCACCATAGTTACCACTGTCAAAATTTCACCCTTCATTGCAACCATCACATCCTCCACCAATGCCACCAAATCCACCACCTTGGTGTTCATGTCCTGGTCCACTACCATCATAGCCCCCTATTCTACTATAACCAGGACCACCACCATAGTTGCCACCATCACTTCCAAATCCATTATATTCGCCATCACCTCCTCCACAACTACCTCTGCTGCCAGTGCCTCCACCACCATCGCCTCCTTTTCCACCAAAATTACCTCCACCGCCTCCAAAGTTTCCTCTGTGACAATTACAACTTTATCAACTGTATTATGATCCTAAAAAGTTATGGCAAGGCCAGGTGCAGTGGCTTACTCCTCCCAAGCACTTTAGGGGCCAAGGTGGGAGGATCATTTGATCCCAGGAGTTTGAGACCAGCCTGAGCCACATAAGGAGACCCCATCTCTATAAAAAATTTAAAAATCAGCTGGGTGTAATGGCACACGTCTTTGCTCCCAGCTACTTGGGAGGCTGAGGTGGGAGGATTGCTTGAGCCCAAGGGATTGAGTGAGCTATGACCAGGCCACTGCACTCCAGTCTCGGTGACAAAGGGAGATCCTGTCTCAAAATAAAAAATAAATAAAAGTAAATTTTAAAAAAGCAAATCCCCTCTTTTTTCCACTGCCTGCCTTCCATAACGTCTATGGTTTAAATAGTGCCATACTTTTCTTTCCTCTCTCTATCTCTCTCTTTCTCACTTTCCTTCTTTTCTTTTTTTGAGACAGGGTCTCACTCTGTCACCCAGGCTGGAGTATAGTGGTGCAATCTTGGCTCTGCACCCTCTACCTCCCAGGCTCAAGTAATCCTCCCACCTCAGCCCCCCAAATAGCCGGGACCACAGGCACGTGACACTATGCGTGGCTAATTTTTGCAATTTTTGTAGAGACGGAGTTTCATTATGTTGCCCAGTCTGGTCCGTCCCAAACTTCTGGGCTCAAGCAATTCACCCACTTTGGCCTCCCAAAACATTTGGAATTACAAATGTGAGCCACTGCACCTGGCCTTGCCATGCTTTTCAAAGTACTCTCTCAAATTATATTCTTCTCTATCTTCCTTGATATCACAAACAAAGATTTTCTTCACAGTTAGATGGGCATCAGACCTTATAGAATCCTCTCTAGAAACAGCTTTCTTTGGTTCCAGTACACACCTGTCAGCCTTGTGTGGTTGAGGACATGTCTCTGTATCCACCTCTTCAACGCATGAGTAAGTCACAAAATCAAAGCCTTTGGAACGTGTTGTTTGGGAGTCTCTCATTATCACACAGTCTGTGAGTAGGCGCCATTTCTCAAAATGTTCTCTTAAACTGTCATCTGTATTTTCAAAGCTCAGAACACCAGTAAACAGTTTTCTGAAGTGCTCTGGTTCCTTTGGATCATATGCCTCCATTTTGAGCCCGGACTTGTCTTTTCCAAATTGAGTTCAATATGGAACTGAGAGGAAGAGCAGTCTTCTTGTTTAAGAATAGTTTTAGGTCTACAGAAAAATCGAGCAGAAAGCACAGAGAGTTTCCATATGCTTCCTACCTCGGCGGAGTCCCTTATTATTGTTTTGCATCAGTGTGGTACATTTGTTACAAGTAATGAGCAAGTAATAATATTGACACAATCTACATTAGAGACTCGATGCATGTTTTATTTTTCTCCTCTCATTGGAAAGTGGCAGAAATAAATGTAAGTATTAAATCTTCCAGGGTTAACAGAAAGTCTTCTATGGAGGCCTTTGGCTACTTCTCTCCTTTTTGTCCCCCTCAAAATTCTAGAGTCATGTGTATTCCCTTTTTCCCTTCATCTTTTCCATCTCCTGATCGTGCTTCAACCCATGGCACTTTATCTTCTTGTCATTTTACTAAACTGTATCTTTCCACAGAAAACAATACCTCCTTTATTACCAAGTTCAAGTAATGCATTATTATTCCTTATCAAATTTGACTTTGAAGCAGCACAGGACACTGTTAACCCTTTCTCCCTTCTTGAAATATTTTTTTCTTAACTTCCCAACTTGACATCTTACCTTCCTGATTCCCAGCTACTCTAATCATTGATCCTTTACTTTCTCTACATTAGCCATTAGCCATTTTTTTTTCTCTCTCTCTCCTTTAGCCATTCTCTAAGATGGTCCTCAATGATCCCCAACTCTCGGTATTCACATTCTTGTGTGTCACTTTCCTCCATTGACCTGGGTTGATCCATGTGACCAGTAAAATAGAACAGAAGTGATGGTATGTCATTTCTAAGATTAAGTTATAAAAGATGTTGCTTTTTGTGTGTGTGTGTCTGTGTGTGTGTGTGTGTGTTAGTCTTGCTCTCTTTCTCCTCTAGACTGCTCCATGAGGGTTGCATGAAGCAGCCACATAATCTACCATTATAACCTCTGACAAATAGTAAGTGCTCAACTCATATTTGCCGTGTCAATTTATATAAGAACCTTTCCACATTGTAGTGCTTCCTCTCTCCCCCTCCTACAAGTTTCTATAGCACTTACTGAACACATTTTGACATCTAGCATATTTTGCATTTATTATTTTATAAAAGGACTTGGCTTAATTGACCCTTCTAAAGGAGTTTTCCTTCACCTACTATGTGGCTGGCACTGGGCTAGTTGCAGGGCGATCGAAGCTCATCTTGATCATCCTCCTAGAGAAGGAGCTCCTTGTAGGTGAGTGGGGCCGAGCCCTGGTCACCTGTATGCTTCCCAGGGAACTTAGTCTAGGAGCCTGTAGAGTAGCATAAAAATTATAGTAAAATGGGTCGGGCGTTGTGGCTTACACCTGTAATTCCAGCACTTGGGAGGTCGAGGCTGGCGGATCATTTGAGGTTGGGAGTTTGAGACCAGCCTGGCCAACATGATGAAACACTGTCTCTCCTAAAAATATAAAAATTAGCCCGATGTAGTGGCACACACCTATAGTCCCAGCTACTCTCCTCGGGAGGCTGAGGCAAGAAAATCACTTGAACCCAAGAGGCGGAGGTTGGAGTGAGCCAAGATCGCGTGACACTGCACTCCAGCCTGGGCAACTGAGCAAGACCCTGTCTCAAAACAACAACAACTACAGTAAAATGAACATTTACCTGGAAATCTCAAATTCTGAGTTCAATCTTTGACTCTTAAGGCTGTGACTTTGGCCAAGTCACTCCACAAATGTGAACTTATTTCCTCATTGTGATAAAGATATAGTAATTATACTTTTTACCCAAGGAGTCACTGGGTAGCTCCAATATGTCAAACCCTTATTTCCTCACTTGTCACAGGTCACTTATTGCCAGATGAATCATGGATTTCATAATGTATTTTGCATTTGTGTTGGCGATGGCGTGTGAGAAGCATGATTTTAACTGTCTATACCAATTATAAAATGCATTCAGATTTCATTAACTTTAACATGAGAAAATGTTTCTTTGAATCAAGACAACATGTTATCTATTGAAGTGTTCAAGTGCTCTGAAGTTGGAAAACCATTGTAAAACTGGGAGCTCTAATTATGGCACATTCAAACAGATGTGTTCTGAATTAATGACTGAGTCGGTTTTCCTCCTTTTTGTTCAATCATATGTGTTAAGGATGTGTTCTGTTTTATTATTGTTATGAAACATTGCAAACACATACAAAAGTGAAAGCAATGAATTCCCATGGATCTCATATCCAGCTGCAGCAAAAATCAACAAGAGGGTCACTCTGATTTCGTCTATATCACTACTCAATCCTCTCCACCCCCCAACATCCCCATGGGCTATTTTCAAGCAAATCTCAGGTCTCATATAATTTCATTTGCAAATACTTTAAAGGAGTACTGTTTAATAGCCATTTACCTTCCACTGTCTTCTAGTCAGAGATAAACTAAGTTTTCTTAGAGGTGTTTGCAAGCTTAGTTCACATTGCATACTCTCCTGAAAGATCTTTGTTAACCAAGTTGAAAAACACACTTTCTTAAGAAGGCCTCTTCCCCAGTGGTTACTGGGGGTGCGGGGTAACCTTAAAATCATTACTTAGGGAGTAAAATGCCGGTGGGTCCCACATTTCTGAATACCTTTCCATTTTAAAACCAGTTCTGAATGCAGCAGACAAGATCAGAAAGGGACCTACGTAAGTTTGTGATTTTTTTTTGTTAGAATGCTGATTTCTTCTTATCTTTTTTGTTTGTTTTGTCTCCATAGGTTTAATCATTACATGATATGGGTCTAATGATAGTATGTTGGGTCATTTTAGAGACACTATTTTCTGCAAACTTTTTTTATTCAGAGTGTTTTCTGACCATAATATGTTACAAAATGTACTATATAGACGTGAATATATGCTCAGAATTAAAAATAAAAATCCAGGGATAACTTTTCAAAATAATGTTGCCACTCACTATATGTTAAATGTTTAACATTTTACAGATTCAAATGCAGTAGGGATTCTCTGAAAAAGTTTTATCCTACTAACAGCTTTCAGATTATAGGTACTAGTTGTATGGCTTAAATACAGCCACATGTAAATACTTACTTAGATGAAGTAATGGCTAATCACATATGTAATGCAATCAGTTTCATGTAGGGGTTTAATCACTCTTTTCTTCAAGACTATATAAACGGATGAATTTGAGGAAGTTGGAGGGATGGAGTGAGAAAAGTTTGTTTTTGCAGCAGTAGCAGTAGGAGGGGTAGGTAGATTCAGTAAACAAGCACCCATCTCAAAATGCAAACTGTATTGTCTAAGCTGGCACCATGGTTTTATGGTGTTGGGGGTGTTGACTGCTTGTTGGGTTTACAGCTTTACAAACAGTGCTCCTTGGAGTTCTCTGCTTGCTATTCTTAAACACATTTAAGTTTTGCAACTGAGAAGTAATGACTTTGATTTCCAAAATCAGTCATTTTACAGTGTTGCGATAGGAGATTTATTTGAATTCACTTCTTCAGAGATGCAGGAGCCAATCAGGATCCTGTTGCAGTGAAAATGATTCTTTTATTGAAACCCCAGCTTCCTTTAAAAGAAGCCAAAGAGTACTGAATTACAGAACTGCCATACAGCCTTCCCTTTATCCTTTCCATCACCCAGGCCACAGAAAAAAAAAAAAAAAGACAAACTTTTGTTCTTATTTTCACAAGTTATCACATGGTTTGGAAACTTCAGGGCATTTCTGAAACTTCATTGGTATGTGCCAGAAAAGCCCTCCTTAATACACCCAGTTGAATGAAAGACAGTTTGAGATGTTAATTTCCATTTATTGCAGAAAAAAATACATTTAATGCATTAAGGAAATGTCTAGCTTAAATAAATTGCCCACTTTTGAAATGCATGGTTGGAGGCCTGAAGTCCAAAGCTCTAAAATCAGTTAACAAATGTTTATTGAACACCTGCTTTAAACTAGGCTGTTGAAGAAGTTCAAAAGTCTAAGATAAATTCCCACTTTCAACTCACCTACAGTCTAGGTGGGCAGAAAAAATCCAAACTCAGGGGACAATGCAAGAGTTAGATAGTAAAACCAGACAAATAGACAAGCAATGAAACAAGACACTGTATGGTTGGGCTTAGAAAAGTGTGTTTCAGGCAATATATATTCTAGAGGCATAGGGATATTCTAGGCATATTCTAGAGGCACAGTAATCTGACAATCCCTGGAAAATATTCACAAAGAAGGTAGACCGTTGGGATGGGCTTGAAAACATAGATAAGAATCAGATAACCTTACGAGGAAGGAGGAAGCAAACAGTGAATCTGGCTGTAATAGAGGGGAGTGGGAGAGGTTAAGGAGGGTGGGAACGGGCCAGATTGGCAAATCCTTAGTGGTAAGGCCTGGCTGTGGGGCTGAAGATTATTCTAAGGGATCCAAGGTCAACAGCAGTGTTTAAAATTAGATGGCCAAGTGCATGGATTCCCTTTCCTTTCCTCCTTTTCTGTCCTTTAAAAGCAGAACCTGATTAGGGCTAGGATAGGCTAAAAAGCAGCGATTGAGGCAAAGTATTCTTGGCCCTGAAGTTGAACGGTTCACTCTGGGGATGGAGCTCAGGGAAGTCATAGGGAGTCTGGGCCCAGGTAGGATCAGACCTATCCGCAGGCTTACTTAGGCTCCAGTGATTAAAGCTCAGCTTCCCGAATGTGCCCCGAGGATAAAAGAGACTTTTGAGTGAAAGGCATTTTCCAAGGCGCTCTCAACGGGAGTGGCTGAGATTGCGAAGTGCGGCCGCAGAGCACCCGCTGAACGCACACAAAAAAGTGTCTTCTCACCGCATGATTAGTGTTCACAGGTTTCGTCTAGCTCACCAGAAATGAAGAATAGCGCTGATGAAATGACACGTCACCGGGAGGGCTGAAAAACAAAAAGTGCGTAAGAGGGTCCCAAAAAGAACTAGCTTCCGTATAGACGGGTCTGCAAAATCTGCAGTCTCCTGTCCTCCGGGTCCCTTGGCCCGCCCCGAGGTGGGGACAAGGAATCGGAAAGCCCGGCTCAGCAGGCTCTCCTCCCTCGCAGCCAGCAGATGGCTCCCGGGCTCTCTTGCGCGCTCGCTCGCCCCCTCTCCAGACGCAGGGCTTTTGAGGTTTGGGAGGGAGGCTGCAAGGAGGGGCGCGGTGCCCGCCGCCGCCACCGCAGCACAGCGCAGCGTCTCTCCTGGGGGTGAGCCCCACGCTGGGGACCCAGCGCCCGGGCACCGGAGGCCGGCCTGGCACCGGTGCGGAGGCCGGCTCTCGCGAGGTGAAGAGGAAAAGCAGGAGGAAGAGAAGAAGGAGAAGGAGGAGGGCCGGAGCTGCCCCCGCCCAGCCGGAGCCCGTCAGGAGCGCTAGGAAAACCTACTCCCCCCGCCCCGCGCCGCTCTCCCCGCCCTCTCCCACGCCTTCCGCTTTCACCTAGGGCTGTAGGTGCGGCGCGGAGACTGGGCGGGATCTACGCCGGCCCGAGCCCCGCCGGGGACCAGCGAGCCGGGAGGAGGAGCAGGCGCCACAGCAGCCCGGCGACCCGCGCCGGCTCGTAATCCTGTCCGCTCCTTATTCCGCCCCCGGGAACTGTGAGGAGGCGTCATGTAGCAGCAGCAGCAAATCTGCCTCGCATTGCAACTCTTTTTTTTTTTTTTTTGGTGGGGCGGGGGGCGCGCGGCAAAATTGTGTCTCCGCCCCCCTTTTCTTGCCCACTCCCATTTGCAAGCTGCATCTGCCTCTCTAAAAAAATTAAAGGTGTTCGGGGAAGGGCAGGGGGCCATAAATCAGAGTTGGACCTGCAATAACCCCCGCACCTACAGGGCAACCATGACCGAGGAGAGCTCTGATGTTCCCAGGGAGTTGATAGGTAAGATTCGCGCGGTTGTTGGTTTTCCATCTTCCTCTGCGTACTCCTCACCTCCACCTCCCTTCCCACCTCTGCCTTCCCGTAGGTCCCTAGAAGTCTCGGCGCCCCTTAGGGCAGAGTGGTGTTGGGCAGGGTCACTGGGGGGCGCTGGGAAGTTTGTTCCCATTCGACCGCCTTTAGAGCCAAGTGCGGAGAGGGAAGGCGTCGGGGAGGAATCGGGAGTCCTCAGGAGGTTGGTGGGAGGGGGGTCTCGACTGTGAGCCCTGGGAAGCTCCTCCTGCCCAGACGCGGGGGTCCAGGTTGGTGGAAGAAGGGGGCGGGCCATCTTAGACTTGGGAGTTCTGCAAGCGAGGGGAGCCCTTTACGGCGCCCAGCCCACTGCCCCAAACTCGAAAAAGTCCGGGAAAGCCTATCGGAAGGACAGGTGGAGAGCGCACAGTAGGTCGTCTCCGGCACGTGTCAGGCGCCTTCCTGAAAAATGCCCCGCGGGAGGTGATCTTCTGACACGCAGACTTCGGGGAGTGGGCGCTAGTCTGGTAAAATGACTGGGCCTGGCAAGGCGTGGCTTGGTGTAGTCATCTGGGAGCGAAAGGGTTACAGGACTGACGCAGACTCGGGACAGGAAATAGAGGGTTAATGATAAAAGCCTTATTTTAATAATGTTTAACCTACCGATTCTCCCTACCGGGGATCTCTTAGGGAACCTGTGTGTGTTACCCTGTGCAAGGTGACCCATTGTTTGAGTACCTTGAGGGTTTTTTTTGGTGGTGGTGGGGGCGGGCCTGGTTAAGTCTTGGGGTTTAACTTAATTATCTGGAGGGTTAAAATGGCAGAGCTGAAATAGGATGGGAGAGTGTTCTGAAAACCTAGCGTTTAAGCATGTATATGTGGGTAGCATGTTGTATTGTAACAAGGTATGTGCGTCTGTGTGCAGATGTGTTTTGAGCCCTAGTGACCTATATTCCCTACTGTACCATTCTTGGCACACTACACAGCCTACAGCTCACAAAGATGATGTTTAATCGGTGCTGTCAACAAGCGGAAGTTCTGAGCACCCATTCATCTCCATGTGTGGAATTTGCCCCTCTGTTGTTCCTTTTAGCTAATAATACTTTGGAGGAATTTGTGTATGCCCTTCCATTGGTGACTGTTAACTCAGCAGGCAAAACTTGATATAGAGAGGCTGTTGCTAGGTTTGTATGGAAGCCTCTACTTCTGCTGAATTACAGACAAACCTGAACTTTTACCAGAATTTACAGTATGAAGTTATTCACAGACACGCGCGCGCACACACACGCACACACGCACACACCTCTTACATGATTCCAGCAGGCCCTCTTCTCTCTCCCCAACCCTGTGGAGTCTGCATCTTTTGCTGGAATGAGTGACCCATCCGCTTCTGGGAGGCTGCGACCTTTCCAACACCCCAAGCAAACGCCAGAGGCTCTGAAGATGCTTCCAGAGGTCCTGAGAATGAGTTTAGGGCAGGACTTGCCTGGCTGGTCAGGGGATAAGGATGGCTAAAGTGGGCGGCAGATTTTTAATTTATATAAGGAGTTGTCCTTGAGTCTGGAAATGGAAAGTATAGGTAATTACTTAGACCCAAGAGAAAGAGTGAAGGATAGAGTGGAAATAAGGTGTCTGGGTTTCTATTCATGGTTCTCAAAAGGAATAGTTTGTATATTTTAAAAGTTGAATTTGACCTTTATCTTGAAATGGAATTTTTGTTTTTATTAAGTATTGCCTATCATATATCTTTCAACAGAGTGACATATTATGCCTGATATGATTTTTCTGTACCTTTCAGTGGTCAAGTTAGGCTGGGATAGAATAAATTCCTGCACCTGCTTTCCTCTAAATTCAAGTGCTCACAAGAGTTCTGCTCTGATCAATTCAAAATGGCGACCGTCCACATTAAAACCTCTGTGTTTTCCCTTAAGATTCCCTCAAGATATTTGAAAGGTGTTACAGACTTGGCTGGGCGCAGTGGCTCACGCCTGTAATCCCAGCACTTTGGGAGGCCGAGGCGGGTGGATCACCTGAGGTCGGGAGTTCAAGACCAGCCTGACTAACATGAAGAAACCTCGTCTCTCCTAAAAATACAAAAATCAGCTGGGCGTGGTGGTGTATGCCTGTAATCCCAGCTACTCGGGAGGCTGAGGCAGGAGAATCTCTTGAACCCGGGAGGCGGAGGTTGCGGTGAGCCGAGATCGCGCCATTGCACTCCAGGCTGGGCAATAAGAGCGAAACTCCATCTCAAAAAAAAAAAAAAAAAAAAAGTTACAGACTTTTTGTAGAAAAAATTTAAATGCAGAGAAGAATAAGAAGAATATATATCACTCCTATTACCACGTAGAGGTAGTTATTTTAAATCTTTGGGTGTATGATTCTCCAGTCTCTTTCCAGGTGTATATGTTCTTAAGTCAATTTCAGATGCCCATTTCCCACAATTCTTCTAGGGGAGGGAGGAGTGGCTTGTGCTTGTTTGGAGTTCTGATAAGATAGAAGCTGTGTGAAGAACTCAAAGCGCACTGAGCTCTTCCACATGTTCCCTCGCCCCAAACATTCCACCTCCTTGCTGTTCCTTGAACAGGCTGTGTTTTCTCAGGTTTCCATGCTGTTGTTTATGCGTACACTGTCTTTTTCTCCCCGTTTTCACTCTTCTTTATCTCAGCAGCTCTAAACTTTCATGGTGGTGTTTCCAAGAAGAAATTTTTGATTACCCTTTAATAAACATATATTTGTTAAACTACATACTCCATTTAGTGTGTATAATCTGAAACACAAACTGAAACACACATTGTAAGTAGAAGTGAAAATTCTATTTTCTTCTTTCATCTCAATGGATTGTATTGTACATTCTACTTTGGAAACCAGGGGTCTTATTTCCTATGCTTTCAAGATTCAGCTCAGGGATGCCCTCCTCCCTGAAACCTTCGCGTGCTTCCGAATCCATGATCCTATGCATTGTGTGTGAATTTGATTTATGACATCTGTCCGTGACCTCCACTAGATTGCAAACTCCTGTGAAATGCAAGGACCATCTCTATCTAGCACCTAGTAGCACACAAGAGGTACTCCTATGTATATTTATTTGTTGAACATGTGAATAGACCAAAATGATTGTAATACAGAATACAGAGGTATGGGAGCATCGAGAGGGTACTGTATTTTGGAGGATAAGTCGAATATAACCAGGAGGACAATAGGGAAGGGGCATTCCAGGAAAAAGAATAATAGATACACAATCCTAGGGGTGTAAAGATGAAGATATTAGGGATAATTGGATCTTTAGGTATGTGCTGAGAAGTCACACTGAAAAAAAATGTGAAAGACCTTGAATGGCATGCTGTGCGTTTTGAGTTTATTCAGAAATGACTGCAACTCATAGACTGGGAGAGACATGATGAGTCTCGCAGTTTTGGAAGAGTCAACGTGATTATGGAGGTGATGGTGGGCTGATGGGTTAGAGGTCATGGACTTTACTGCACTCATGCCTAGGTGGTCAGGAGCTGTGGAGGAGGTAGATTTTAGGAGACTGACTTGCTGTCTGAAAGGAGTTGGAGATAAGCAGTTTCCAGCATCATTAGTGTCCAGAGTAGGAGATAATGAGTTTGATTTCAGACATGTTCATTTTGAGTTGCTCATGGGAGCCCTAGGAAGACTTTTCCACCACCATCTGAAATGTCGAGTCTCCAGATTTCTTCTTCTATTGCCTTTGACTACTTCTTGGGGGTATTGTGCTGTGAGGATTTTGGAAGGACAGATGGCTGGGAGTGCCTTTCTTTGGCTAAATCATTTGGTATAGTTCTGGTTTATTTTTATTTTTTTGAGACAGAGTCTCACCCTGTCACTCAGGCTGGAATGCAGTGGCATCATCTCAGCTCACTGCAACCTCTACCTCCCGGGTTCAAACAATTCTCATGCTTCAGCCTCTGGAGTAGCTGGGATTACAGGCATGCACCACCACACCTGACTAATTATTTTTTTGTTTTTTAGTAGAGGCAGGGTTTCTCCATGTTGGCCAGGCTGGTCTCGAACTCCTGGCCTCAAGCGATCCACCTTCCTCAGCCTCCCAAAGTGCTGGGATTACAAATGTGAGCCAACGTGCCCGGCCCAGTTCTGTTTTGTTTTGCAGTATTCCCCAACCATCATGTCAAGACTTACTCATAGAGAGTGCTAATATTTGTTTGACACTATGGTGAACCCAGAGGCTGCTGGGCCCCAGAGGTAACCAGCCAAGGGCAGAGGGAGTTTATGAATTCCTGTTGTGTTCTGCATGCAATGTAGTGTTTCATCATACTGTCCGACTTCACTGTTTGCTGTTTTTTGTTTTTTCTTGTATCTTATTTTCCAAACAAGATTATATCATGCCTTGCATGGGCTGGTATTATGTCATGCTTTTATGTTTGCCTCAGCATATCAATATACAGTATGAGGTACAAAGTAGGTGTTTATTAAATACTTGATGGGTGATAACCATCCAACTTGTCAAAACAGGTTAAAAAAGACAAACAGGCACGGTAACTCATGCCTGTAATCACAGCACTTTGGGAGGCCAAGGCAGGCGGATCGCTTGAGGTCAGGAGTTCAAGACCAGCCTGACCAACATGGTAAAACCCCGTCTGTACTAAATACAAAAATTAGCTGGACATGGTAGTGCGTGCCTGTAGTCCCAGCTATTTGGGAAGCTGAGACAGGAGAATCACTTGAACCCAAGAGGCGGAGGTTGCAGTGAGCCAAGATCTCGCCATTGCACTCCAGCCTGGGTGACAGAGTGAGACTCTGTCTCAAAAAAAAAAAAAAAACAACAAAAAAAACCAGGCAAACAACAACAGTAAAAACAACCAAATATACTCCTCCAAATGTTTACTCCTCCCCAATGCTTTTTTTTCTTACTAATAACATAATGAAACTGTTCCTTTTTTTCAGAAAGCATAAAGGATGTTATTGGCAGAAAGATAAAAATTTCAGTGAAGAAGAAAGTAAAGTTGGAAGTTAAGGGAGACAAAGTTGAAAACAAAGTGCTGGTAAGTATTACTGTTTATTTTTATTAAAATGTCTAGAAATGAAAGTGTCTTTTCATTGTTTAGATTACTTAATTTTCATGCAGCATTACTTCTGTGTTTTATATATTGTTCAAAAGTTCTGATGACCATTTTGTCTTAGGTTAATTGGAATATTTCTTTGTCAAAAGTTAAAAATGTACTTTGATTTTTAAAGATCAAAGGCTTTTAGATTGTATTTTTGAAAATTGTAATTCCCCCCTATATTTAGATAATCTCTTAGAGTCTGTTTTCATAATATTCAGAGTTTGATGTTAAATGGAACTTTTAAATTTTGTGTGTGGTGGCTGATCCTATGACTTTATTCATAAAGTCTTATGGAGGAGTTTAAAAAGTTCATCTCATGTTAGTTTAATTACTTAATTAGATTTTCTCAGATGTTATATATGAGTCCATCTAAGGGGTGATGAGCTAACAAAGCATTGCCATTTTACATAGGATGTTGGTGCTTTGGAGGGAAACTCCTGCTGAAGGCAGTACCTGCTAGTGTTGCGGTTAGACTTGGGGTTCCCTCCAGTTTGTGAGAGGAGATGCTGAGGGGCTGAGGGATTGGGCCCTGCTGCAGAAAACTTCTTAGAGAGGTGTCAGTGACAGAGTTGTACCTTTAGAGAGGTGAAAACATGTTGTGGTATTTTAATGGTTTCTAGGTTGAGATTGTGGCAAATCTAAATTGAAGCTTAAGTGGAAAGAATATTTTGATGGAGAGAATATTGTTTAACTTTTTAACATGGATATTTTCAAACATATGCAAAAAACAGAGAATAATATATCGAACGCTGTGTACCTGTCCTTCCCAGCTTCAACCATTTTCAGCATTTTACTAATACTAAATATCTTCCCCATGGTGGTGGTGGTGGTGGTTGGTGGTGTTTTCTTTTCTTTTTTTTTTTTTTTTTTTGCCTCTGGAGAATTTTAAAACAAATCTCAGGTATATGTCATTGAAAGAGAATAATTTTTTAATTTTTTAAAGTTTTTTGAGACAGGATTTCAGTCTGTTGCCCGGGCTGGAGTACAGTGGCATGATCTCGGCTCATTGCAGCCTCTACCTCCTGGGCTCAAGTGATCCTCCCACCTCAGCCTTCTGAGTAGCTGGGACTACAGGTGTGAGCCACCATGCCTGGCTAATTATATTTTTTGTAGGGACAGGGTCTCCCTATATTCCTGAGGCTGGTCTCAAATTCCTGGACTCAAGCGATGTGCCTGCCTCGGCCTCCCAAGGTGCTGGGATTACAGGCATGAGCCACTGTGCCTGGCTGAAAAAGAATATTTTTAATATTCCATTTCTTCATAGTTGCCAAAGAATTTGAAGCATCTTTCTGATCACATCTGTCTTGAGAATCTTCTAAAATATCTAACCCCAGGATATGTGACTGTCTTTTCTTGTTAGTAAGGATTATGCTCGTGATGGATGACTTCTATTTCTATGTTGTCTGTATACACAAGTCGGGATGGTAAAGGCATTGAAGTGGGAAAACTTGAGTGGCTTTTGCCCAGCAACAAAATGTGCTTATGTAAACTGCGTGATTAAGTTATCAATAGAAGAAATGAGTGGTGCCATTGTTCTTTTTTATTTAGCTTCAGTAAACATGAAATTTCCTTAAGTTATGTTTTTCTTGATGTTGTTCAACAATGATTGTGTTATTGTTTTGGAAGTGGAGTGTAGAGAAGAAATATTGTTTCTGTCATTTGCTTTTTTATAAATTTAAAGTAAGTTCTAATAATGTAGTAATTTTATAAGATGAATCAACTTCTCTACAACTTAAATATCAGGTAGTGGTTGCTATGACAGTCTAAAAAATTGGGACTTGGTATTATTTGATATGGAAATGATTATTATGCTAAGAACAAACCCACGTCATGAGTGCAATTTACCATGTTAAAATTTCAAAGACACATTTAAATGTCCAATATAAAATTAGCACTATTTAAAAATAGTTATGATTAGTACTTAATTGTAAGTTTTTTGGCCTCATCTAACAGCTGGAATTGATTGAAGTTGTAACCAAATTAAAAATGTATTTGAGTTTAAGCATTTATCTCCTATTAGCACTATTTAAAAATAGTTATGATTAGTACTTAATTGTAAGTTTTTTGGCCTCATCTAACAGCTGGAATTGATTGAAGTTGTAACCAAATTAAAAATGTATTTGAGTTTAAACATTTATCTCCTCAAATATAGAATATAAGCAGTTTCTAGGAGCATGATCGGAACTCATTGTGGCTGTTACTTACTTGCATGGGCAGGAATTATTAACAGAAATACTCAAGGTCTGGCTTTCTTTGACAGGCTTCAAGTTAGAACAAGAAGACGTATGAAGTAATCTCAAAGTTGTGGATTTCTGAGTTTCTGAGTTTAGAGAAATTTAATTGCTTAATCCATTGTTAGCATACTAAAATGGTTCGTAAATGAGTTGGCTGAATATCTACAATACGCTTTTTTGAGTTGTGCTTTTGTTACCTTTCCCCATTGCCCACTATTCATTCCTTTTCTTCTTATAAAAGTAGGAGTGTGCTGTATGCTACGTGGTTCTTTCTTCTTATACTTGAGACTGTATACTATTTCTAGCTTGTCTTTTGTAGAGGGCTTATCTTCATCTTTCTATAATCATAATAGCTAATATTTCTAAAAATCTGTTTTTGAAGGCTAGTCAAGTGAAGCAGTGGGAGTGGAGGAAGAGCAAAGAAATCTATAATGAGTTGTGATCAATTAGTTGTAAACACCCCTACACTCAGACCAGCCATGATCATAATAGCTAATATTTATTAAACCCTGGCCAAGTGCTACAGACTATGCTGAGCACTTAATGATGCATTGCCTTGTTATATCCCCACTACAACGCTATGAGGTAGGCACTTTTTACATCTGCATTTTACAGATGAGGAAATTGAGATTTGGAGAGGCCAAAGTAAATTGCTTCACATCATTTGGCTAGTTAATAACAGCTGGGATTCCAACCCAGCTCTGCCTCATTCAGAGCCTATCTGCTTTGCCTCTGTGGTCAAAAAGAAAGCAGCCGTTACTTTGTTCCATGGTTGCTGACTTCAAACAATGATAGGGGAGATTTGGACTTTAGGGTCTCTCTGTCTTTGATTGACTGATTTATACGCTAGTTTAATATTTATTGAGTACTTGCTGTGTCCCAGGCACATGGTATATACAAAATAGTCCTAGTCTTTGACTTCATAGGACTCCAAGCTTACAATCTAGTTGGGGAGATAAACATGTAGCCAGGCAGTGGTTTGAGATGTGCTATGGTTGGATGAATCGGGCCTTCAGGAGCATGGAGAGGAACTCCCAACTCAGGCCTGAGAATCAGGGAAGACTTCAGAAGGAAGATAAGCTTACGCTGGCATTCACTGGATGAGTAGGAGTTAGCCAGGGGAAGAGAGTGGAGACATATTCTGGACAAAGGGAACAGAATATGCCTGGAAGCCTGAGAGAGCTTATGTTAGAGAAACATACTAAGGTACAGCTGGGGTAAGGCATATGCAGGGTAGAGAATGGGTAGGTGTAAAGCCTGAGTCCTGTCTTTGCAGTTGGGATATCAGGTGAAAGTTGGGACTGGTTAAACAGGTCTCTTCTTGCCACCTGTATGTAATGAAATATTAAGGCTCAGTGGTTAAGGGCTGTTAACCCGGGGTTCACAGTGTTGCTCAGCAACTTTATGACAATGTTAAGAATCAGTTTTCTTTTTTTTCTCTAATGAAACCTATGTTATAACAGTATCTATTGGTATGTGGTTGCTTTGCATATTAAGTGGAATTTATTTAAATACTGCATAGCACAGTGGCTGCATGCAGCAAACACCCAAAAAATGGTAAGGCAAGAGGAACAAGGGGGTGCTTCATTCTGTTTTCTCCATGGTGCAGAAAATGCCACTCCTTCTGAAGCCCAAGTGTCCGCTGCCTCCATTGACAGGTTGAGGTCAGTTCACCATAAGGCCAAGAGGGTTTATTCATAATTTGTGGCACCTTATTAACAGGCTGGATCTAAAATTCCTAAGGTATGCTCTCCTCAAATGAAATCAGAAATGCTAGATGTTCTGGGGCAAGAGTGTTCTATACTCAAATAAATTTGGCAATCAGAGTGTTAAAGATAAATCAGTTTCTTTACTGCATGAGTTTTCAGAGCCATTAATACACCCCTGTGCATTGTAAATTTCTAAGAATTGGATAAAGTATGCTGTTTTTTCCAAACTTATTTGGCCAGAGACCCTAATGACCATGGGCTAAGAAGGAACAGGCCAGAGATGATGCCTCTTGGGACAGTTAAGAAAAGATAGAACAGGCTTGAATAGGCTATCCATCATTCTCCTGAGGAATGGTCCTTTAGCCCATGTTTTTTAAAATCTATGTTGTGAATAGTTCCACTCTGGGCTACATTGACTTGACATGTCATATGTTGTTGAAATACCTTTCTCTGTTGTCTTTAGGGGATGTCATTAGAAAGTGATTCCGTGTTTCTTTGACTCTTATTCCCTTCTCCCATTTGATAAATTAATCTTTATCCAATTTTTTATAGTTCTTGGAGTGTAAAAAATGTATTTTAACTCATGTATTTTTTTTTTTTTTTTTTTGAGACGGAGTCTCGCGCTGTAACTCATGTATTTTTTAAAATTAAACTTTTTCATTTTTAAATAATTGTAGATTTGTCTGCAGTTATATCAGATAATACAGAGAGGTTATCTTATGCCCTTCATTTAGTTTTCCCTTTTTGCAAAATTATAGTATAATGTCATAACCAGGATACTGACATTGATTTATACTGTAAAATGCAGATTTCCCCCACCACAAGGACCCCTAACATTGCCTTTTTATAGCCATACCTAGCATTCACCACTTCTCTGATCCCTGGTAGCCACTAATCTGTTCTCCATTTCTATAAATTTGTCATTTTAAGAACATTATATAAATGTACTCATATAGTATATGCCTTTTTGGGATTGGTTGTTCTTGCTCAGCATAATTCCCTGTACCTTCATCCAAGTTGTATCAGTTTAGCTAAGGAGTACTTCATGGTATGGATATACCACGTTTGGTTTACCCATTGGCTAGTTGATGGACATCAGAGTTGTTTCCAGTTTTGGGCTATTAGGAATAAAACTGATGTAAACATTTGTGTATGGATTTTTGAGTGAACATACTTTCCTTGCTCTGTGATAAATGCCAAGGAGTGCAATTGCTGGTTTGCATGGGAATTGCATGTTTACTTTTATAAGAAACTGGCAAACTGTTTCTCAGAGTGGCTGTACCATTATATGGTTCTACCAGCAATGTATGAGTGATCTAGTTTCTCCAAATCCTTGGCAGCATTTGGCATTGTCTGGACTTTTTTTTTCTGAGATAGGGTCTTACTTTATCACCTAAGCTGGAGTACGAACACAGCTCACTGCAGCCTCAGTATCCCAGGCTTCAGTGATCCTCCTGCCTCAGCCTCCCAAGTAGCTGGGACTACAGGCGTGTGCCACCACACCTGGCTAATTTTTGTACTTTTTTTGTAGAGATGGGTTTCACCACGTTGCCCAGGCTGCTCTTGAACTCCTGGGTTCAAGCAAGCTTTCTGCCCTGGCCTCCCAAAGTGCTGGGATTGTTTTTTTTTTTTTTTTGGAGAACTACTAGTTGAAGGAAAAACAATGTCCGGAGCGGGCAAGAACCCTGATGACCTCTTGTTACCCACAGTTCTGCTGTTGCCTGTTTGGGGGAGAGGAACGTAGCACTCCTCTCTCCAGGATGGTGGACTTAAAGGGTATGGAAAGTCATTCCTAGTCTCCACTTTGGTTTTTTCTGTTTGATTTGGAATTTGGGTTACATCATCTTTGCCAACCCCTTGTTCTTCCACACCCTTCATAAAATGGGTCAGAAGCAAGACTTCCTTTCTTCTTAAACTGAGCGGGTAGGGGAAGTGGCATACAAATCGAACTGTTTTGTTTTGTTTACCTATTCTCTTTAAAACTACCCATCTGTTGTCCATTTGTTTTCTTTTGAAAAGTTAATCTGAAATCCATCCCCCCCACCTTTTTTTGAGACAGGGTCTCACTGTGTTGCTTAAGCTGGAGTGCAGTGGCACAATCACAGTCACGAGCCTTGCTCAAGTGATTGCCTCTTGCAATCACTTGAATTGAGCCTTGCCCAGTTCACCCTTTCGAGTAGCTGGGACTACAGGCACATGCCACCATGCCTGCCTAATTAAATTTTTTAAAATTATTATTTGTTTATTTATTTATTTAGAGACAATCTCATTGTTTTGCCCAGGCTGGTCTTGAACTTCTGGGCTCAAGCGATTCTCCCACCTCGGCCTCCCAAAGTGCTGGGATTATAGGTGTGAACCAATGCGCCAGGCCTGAAATCCCTTTAACATATATATATATATTTTTTCCCTTGGCTATTTATTTATGGCTTTTGAACATCTTAATTAGGCTGGATTGGAATAACTGTAAGTTAACTTAAAAAAATGTTGAAAGGTATAGGGGTATTATTTTGGGCAATATGTATCCCTAAAATATTTTGGTGGCAGTGCTGTCTTTCATTAATGTAAAGTATAAACTCTATTCTACCTGCTTTTTTTTAAGAGGACATGAAAAAAAAGTACCTCTCATATAGAAGTTTTGGAGGTATTTGGCCTACTTAATCAGTCACAAATCATTTTCAATCTCAGATATTCTGCAATATGGAAACTATTGTTCTTTTTCAGTAGGCCATACTCATTTTGCATGGCCAGTCTGCTTAATGCTTTTCTAGTTTGCCAGTCTTTAGTACCTAACTTGATTCAGCAGCATGACCTGTGCCATAGTCACTTTTCAGACAAATATTCATGCTGAAATTTGTGTTCAGCTTCTTTAAGGCAACATCAGCCTTGGCCAATGGTTTTCAGACTTAGTGCCTGTTTAAAACATTTTTTTTTTTTTTTTTCATGGAACCCATAATGTAGTAATGTTTTGGGATTATATTTTGTGAGTTCATAGTTAAACTTATAATAGTTTAAACCTAATCACTGATTTCAGTGAGGCTGTTTTAATGAACACAAATTAGAAATAGAAGGGGAGATTTGGTTTTTGCTCTGGTTGCAGTGGAATAGAGAGACTCCCGATTCACCAGTTAAGCAGTACAGATATCACAGTTTCTAAAATAGCTAGTCTTGCAATCTCAGGATGCTTTCCAAGTAAATAGAGATGGCAGGGGAAGCTTCATTCTGAGATCTGCACAAAAGTGGGTTATCCTGGCAGCACAATATACCTCGTAGTTGTTCTCTGATATGTAAAATTTGGTGTAACACATCTGAGTATGTGCGTGTTGGTGTTTTATTCCAGTAGTTAAAATAGACATAAGCCAAATTCATATAAAATGTTTGTAGACTGCAATGTCTTCTGAAGAATGCTGTCAGAAAATCATTTTTCTAGGCCCCCAGGTTTATATCCCTCTGTGAGAGGCTCTTGTACTGGTTGTTGGGTAATTTGAACGGTTCCCTTTGTGGTACCATTAGGAGTCTCAACTTTTAAGGATCACTTACAATTCTGTGCATAGGTGATTTTCAAAGCACCTGGGTGAGGTTACATGGCTCTAGAAAATTGAGCTTTAGAAAACAGCAACAACATTGAAACGGTCTTTGGGAGTGAGTTATCAGAGAACATGCATTGTTGCCAAGGATCCTGGCAAAAATTCTGGGAACTTCAAAATAAAAGAATCCATATTTGAGCACTTTACAATTTACCTGAACTGAACACTGGAGTCAGTTCCTACCTGTTTCCACTAATCTCTGGGCAGGGGCTGGGGGCAGACTCTGGCCCTGGGCGTGCATTTTCAGAAGGCAGTTCTGACTGACTTGAACTTGTTACCTGAGCTGCATTTACGTTCTACTCTCTCCTCATCTGCAACTGCCCCAGTTTCTACTGTAGTTAGGATAGGCGAGTCAAATGACCTTGGGCAAGGAAGCCAGTTGAACATATACCAGGCTCGGTGTAACTTTACATTGTTCTAAAAAGATACTCTTTTTCCAGTCTCTGGGATTTAGCCACCCTTGGACCAGAGCAGTTAGGTATACCCTGAGAGGGGAGGAAGGTAAGTGAGGAGGGGAAGTAGGAGAGTAGCATGAAAGGGACATTGTGGACATTAAGGAGCCAGGAAATCTAATCAAAATATGTAATGAATAAGGAGATCTTTTCTTTTTTCATAGTTATAAAATAGTTACAGAGAAAATAAAGACTTTAGTAAAAGGTTACTGTAACAATTTTAGGTTTCATTTCATTGGAAACACTCTTAATATCTTTGTTAACATAGATTAAAAATGAAGCTACAATCTGAACGATAAAAGATTTTTGTTCCCTCTCTTATCCCCTCTGCTTTGTAAAATGCTTTTATTTTTTGTTTTAAATAGAGTATAAGAATTTGGAGTGGTATATACGGGATATATCATTGTCTAAATCTGTACGTTACTGTGTTTTCTTTATTTTTTTCTCTCTCAGTAGACCACTTTCCCCAGCTCTTTGAGGAAAGAGGGGCAAAGAGGGGAAAGAAGGATGCTTGGCGTGTGTGTGTGTGTGTGTGTGTGTGTGTTTTATAGCAGTAGTAGTAGTAGCAGTAGGTAAAAGAGTGTTCACTTTCATTCACTGGGTTATTTTCCTCATCTTGTTTCTTAGGAGAAAGTTTTTCTTATTTATTTATTTTTGAGACAGTGTCTCGCTCTTTCATCCAAGCTGGAGTGCAGTGGTTCAAACACAGCTCACTGCAGCCTCGATATCCTGGGCTCAAGAGATCCTCCTGTGTCAGCCTCTTGGGAGCTGGGACTACAATCACATGCCACCATGCCTATTTTTTTTTTTTTTTTTTTGTAGAGATGGGGTCTCATTTTGTTGCCCAGGCCGGTCTTAAACTCCTGGGCTCAAATGGTTCTTCCACCTTAGCCTTCCCAAGTGGTGAGGTTACGTACGTGAGCTGGTCTTCCCTTCCCTTCCCTTTCCCCTTCCCCTTCCCCTTCCCCTTCCCCTTCGACAGGGCCTCACTTTGTCACCCAGGCTGGTGTGCGGTGGCATGATCTCAACTCATTGCATCCTATGCCACCCAGGCTCAAGTGATCCTATCACCTCAGCCTCCGAAGTGGCTAAGACTACAGGCATGGGCCGCCCCACCTGGCTTATTTTTATATTTTTTGTAGAGATGGGGTTTCACCATGTTGCCCAGACTGGTCTTGAACTCCTGAGCTCAAGTCATCCACCTGCCTTGGCCTTCCAAAATGCTGGAATTATGGGTGTGAACCACTGTGCCCAACCCAAGGTGTTTCTTTTTTTGAAGCATTATCACTTGATGAACATTGGCCAGCAAGTATCTTGGTTTCTTTAGATATGTGTAGATGCACATGACGTCCTCTTAGAGGTAGAAGCAGGCAACTACACATGTCCTGAGCTGTACTTACAGCGTCTCCAGCCTTTGGCAAGGGTTTGAGCCAAATGTGTTTAGTTCCTGCTAAGGAGGCAAATGTGTCTATTTCTGCTGATCCCTGGGCCCTGGAGTCTCAGGAGACATTTATGGATATTGACTGGGTTTAGTAGGTATATCCACCAGATGGCATCTGGTGTAGACAGATTGATTTAAACAGACTCTGGGGAAATTTATTCAGACCTTGCCCTCATTGATTGTTGCTTTGAGGATCTTGGGGCTGGAGGACTCTTGATAGCCATCTAACCATGTGTCCTAACCTAGGAGAAGTTTCTTCTATAGCACTTCTGACAGCTAGGTATCTACTTTTTGCTTCACTATTTCCAGTGATGAGACAAGCAAAAGCTCCCAAAAGCCCTGTCTTCTTTTGGTCTGGGATCTGCTTCTCACTCTCCATTTCTTCTTGCATAGTCTACCGGAATATCACGGAACAATTTTTCTCCCTCCTACCCATGAGTGCAGTTCAGGTATTTGAAGAAGGTTATCATACTTTTCTTTGATCTCATAGTCCTCAGGCTAAATAGGCTCACATCCTGGAGTCTCAGTCCTTGGAAGACGTTGTTTTCAGACTTATCACTATTCTGATCACCTTGCTTTGGAATCACCTAGCTTTGTCTGTGAACCTTTTAAACAACTGTTGGTGTTTGGGGATCACACATGCTTGGCAAACACCCTTGAACTGAATTAAACAAACTTTCTCAGAGTCTTTAATGGGCACCTGTGGATTGTGCCTTTTGAAGAGGGTATGGAGCCTATGGTATCATAGCATCTGTGTTCCTCCAGACAGGGTGGGGAACATCAATCTAAGTGCAACCTGTCTGGTGAAGAATACTACCTACACATTGCTTGGACAAAGGTTTTGTTGTTGTTTTTTAAATTTTGGAAGTATCCCTGATATTTGCATTACTAAAACAATAATAAAACATAGGAAAGAAAAAGCGAACATCACCTAATCCTATCAATTTAGATATAATCATTGGAAAAAAATCAGTATTTTTCATATTTTTTGTGCCAACTTTCATAAAAATATATGATATATTTTAAAAAATGGAATAATGACTTCTACTATTTTGTGATATACTTTTAAAATTTAATTTTTGGGGTCAAAGCTTTCTAGGACAATAGAAAGCATTGTACTCCATTTATCCACTGTAGAGGAGTACTGTAGTTTATCTAACCATGTCCTTTATTGTCAGATAATTTAGGTTATTTCCAACATTTTGCCTTATAAATGTCCATATCCTCATATTTATTTCTCTTGGATAAATTTCTGGAAGTGGAATCATTGCCATCATTGCCTAATAGGCATTATGAAGGATGCATTTTTTCACCTGATTGTTGTTCAGGAAGTCTCAATAGAGAATAAATCCTCCACCTCATCAATTTCATTGTCTTAAACAAGAGTGTACTTGGCAGAATGGCTTGTTCTCTTTGCTCACATCCTTGTATTTCTCAGACCAGTGCTCCTTGGACCCTAGCTCCTAAGGCAAACCTTTTTCATGCAATTTAGGTTTCTTTCAGATCTGCCTGTGTGGATGTGTTGTCTTCTACTACAGTATGTTTCCTGGAATGGGAAAGTCTCATGACTTCACTTGTGGTTTCAGAGTCGCAGCTCCTAAGTATCATTGTCTTGGCAGATCAGCCATAGCTTTTTCCTTGGCTGAACCCTAGGTAGATGTGAACCTGTATTATATGATTCAGATCTTTGCCCTTGTCGTGAGACTTTCTTACCTTGGGTCTTTGAATGCTCTTATAAATGGTGGTTGAGTAGATTTGCAAATGATAAGGCGCATGGCACTTTCATTAGATGAAATGTAATTAACAAGAACCGTAAGCTAATATGCATGTAGAACTACTCCAATGTCTTAGAAGATAATTTAGTATCATAATGAAAGGAGACATTGTTTTTCTTCCCGGACAGTTCTGAAGGCGGTTAATTTCATCTGTATAGCTAACAACAATTTCCTTTTTTTTTTTTTTTTTTTTTGAGACGGAGTCTCGCTCTGTCGCCCAGGCTGGAGTGCAGGGGCCGGATCTCAGCTCACTGCAAGCTCCGCCTCCCGGGTTTACGCCATTCTCCTGCCTCAGCCTCCCAAGTAGCTGGGACTACAGGCGCCCGCCACCTCGCCCGGCTAGTTTTTTGTATTTTTTAGTAGAGACGGGGTTTCACCATGTTAGCCAGGATGGTCTGGATCTTCTAACCTCGTGATCCGCCCGTCTTGGCCTCCCAAAGTGCTAACAATTTCTTAAGTCTCATGGTCCTTCCCCACTCCACTAGAAGCTGCAGAGTAGTCCTTCCCATTCTTATTTACTATCCCCGTTTCCTGGCCCTTTCACTGTCTCCCTGTCCTGGGAGAGGGGTGTCCAGGTGATGAGGACCTATGGTCTCTTTTCTGCCATGAGGAGCTCCTTGTGGAGCCCTGTCCTCCTTGCTGAGGCCCTCCAGAGTTCAGCCTGCCTTTCTCTATCCTTCCAAAGCTACCATTGTGTACCATGCTGCTTGTGACTGTCTTTTCTTCCAAGACTGGAAGATAGGATGATATTCCCCAGGGACCTCCTTACTGGCTGTCTCAGAAAACAAGCACAGAAGACTTTCTTAGTTACCCTGTAGAACAGAAAAGGAAAATAAAGAGGCCCAGATGTGGGGAAGTGACTGAGAACCTTGCAATGTTCTTGTAAGGCAGTCTCTCTGCTCTTTGATGCCTTGACTCCCATACCTTATGGGTCACAGCCACACTCACTTGCAGAATCTGAGCTAAGGTGTGGCCAGGAGAAGTCCAGGCCAGTGGATGTTATAGTGGCCATTTTTTGGTTTCCTGAATCCATCTGTCTTAATTCAGCTGTCACTAGCAACTAAAAAGAGATCTTATCTGTCATAGGCATGACCTGAAGAGAAGCAGCTGTGCTTTGTTTTTTGCTAAGTCTTGGGCAGTTCAGTTTGGCATTAGAGTATTCCAGCTCCTTTTCTTATAAGAATATCTACCTCTGGGCCGGGCGTGGTCGCTCATGCCTGTAATCCCAGCACTTTGGGAGGCCGAGGTGGGCAGATCACCTGAGGCTGGGAGTTTGAGACCAGCCTGACCAACATGGAGAAACCCCGTCTCTACTAAAAATAAAAAAAGTAGCCAGGCGTGGTGGTGCATGCCTGCAATCCCAGCTACTAGGGAGGCCTGAGGCAGGAGAATCGCTTGAACCCAGGAGGTGGAGGTTGTGGTGAGCCGAGATTGCGCCATTGCACTCCAATCTGGGCAACAAGATCGAAACTGCGCCTCAAAAAAAAAAAAAAAAAAAAAGAAGAAAAAGAATATCTACCCCTATCTATCTGTCTATCCATCCATCTATCTTATCTATCTTATCTTATCTATCTATCTATCTATCTATCTATCTATCTATCTATCTATAGCATTTTAAAAAGTGGTATCTCTCTGTGTTGCTCAGGCTGGTCTCCAACTCTTGGACTCAAGCACTCCTCCCATCTCCGCCTCCTGAGTATCTGAGACTACAGGCAGAGGCCACCATGCCCAGCCCCAGCTCCTTTTCCTTTAAATCTCTTGGTCCAATTTATATTATTTGCTGTCATCCTTGGGACAGCACAAATGTTGAAGTTTGGGGAAACATTTTGTACAACTTTGTTCACTGAATCACGGTCACTGCTTTGCTGTTGATAATCAAAACTAGGCTGCACAGAGTGACGTAGTCAAATATTTGGCTCGGGTGTACAGATGTTTCCCTTCAAGCACCTGGGATATCTTGCTCCTTATCAGAATTTTATCTCCCCCAAATGCATTGTTTGTGAATTAACTGTAAAGTTCTGGGAGCGATTTCCTTTTCAACAGTTTGCCATTCTGGAAAAAAACTTTCGGAGTTTAAATAGCACTTAACCATCTATCATTTTACTCTCTCTGAAGTGGTCTCTGTGGGGAATATGTTGGGTCTTCTCTGTTCAATATTTCTGTCTCTCTCTCTTGGCAAAGCCTGGATGCAAGAAGTTGGTCCAATCTTTCCTGTCCAGGGTTGCTTGTTAATAAAGCGTCTGGAGCAAAGGAAAGGCTGTTAGCACCTTGTCACTTAGAGTTTCTTAAGCATTGTTCCATTTATGTGTTCTTGCTGCAGAGATTTAATTAAAGTGGCATCTGTCTTTACACCTGACATATGCAGGTTGTCCGCAGAACTGAACAAGTGGTGTCAGCAACACTGTATATGCAGGAAGGCTTTATGCTCACTTCCTTTTTTCTGTGTTCTCTGGGAATGGCCAACTTCTTTATTCATGAGGATAGGGCTTTACATTTTAATATTCTAGAGAGATGCTTGTAGTGATATAGGTAGCCTTAAATTCAGGAATGGCTTCTTTTTTCAATGTCTTCACATTTTTTTTTTTTTTTTTTTTGAGACGGAGTCTTGCTCTGTCACCCAGGCTGGAGTGCAGTGGCCGGATCTCAGCTCACTACAAGCTCCTCCTCTCGGGTTCATGCCATTCTCCTGCCTCAGCCTCCCAAGTAGCTGGGACTACAGGCACCCGCCACTTCGCCCGGCTAGTTTTTTTTGTATTTTTTAGTAGAGACGGGGTTTCACCGTATTAGCCAGGATGGTCTCGATCTCCTGACCTCATGATCCGCCCATCTCGGCCTCCCAAAGTGCTGGGATTACAGGCTTGAGCCACCGCGCCCGGCCAAGCCAATGTCTTCACATTTTACGCCTCCCATTTTCTGTGTTAATAGGTAAGTGTGTCTACATTTAAATTTTGAAATGGCATTTGCTAACATTTAACCTTGGCCAAGTTATTTAACTTCTCTATGCCTTACTTTCTTCATCTGTAAAATGAGTATAATAACAAAAAACTACATTGTAGCTTTGTTTTGAAAATTAAGTGGGATATTACATACAAAATATTTTGTAATAGTGTCTGGCACATAGTAAGTCGTGAGTAAGTCTTAGCTGTTATTGTCAGGGGTAGTGTAGTGATAATGCTAAATGCTTTGATTAAAAGAATGTAACTGTATATTTGAGTCACAGATTATTCAGATATATTTTATATAAATATTTAAAAAGAAATACCTCAAGTTTGCATGTCTTCCTGGCCCTGTACAAGGTACATGTTGTTATGTTTTCTCTGCTCAGGGCTATTTTAAGCCAGTACAGACTCTACAGAAATGGGTTTAGAATTTTTTTTTTTTTCACTCTGCTGTTCTTAAAGAAGGTACACTGCTTTTGAGAAATCTTTTTAAAGAAAGGGTTCAAGTTCAGTGTTGAGAAATTTGTCTCTGAAGACAACACTGTGCACTTCCAGTGGGTATGTGTTTTTCATCTTGCTTTCATGGCAAATCTGAATATATTTAGATATATGTTCAAGTCCCTCTTTTACTTCCCAGTTACTTAGAGTTAAAAAAAAAAGAAAACATCAGTAGTTGGTGCCTGTTCCTTCACTTATGGCTTTCTTGCTCCTGTTGGGGCACTGCTGTCTGTTCCTGTTGCCTCACTCAGATTGCTTCCTCTTGGATTTCAGTTATGATTGCTTTTTTTTTTTTTTTTTTTTTTTTTTTTTGAGATGGAGTTTTGCCCTTGTTGCCCTGGGTGAAGTGCAATGGCACGATCTCGGCTCACCGCAACCTCCGCCTCCTGGGTTCAAGCGATTCTCCTGCCTCAAACTCCCAAGCAGCTAGGGTTACAGGCGTGTGCCACCACGCCTGGCTTATTTTGTATTTTTAGTGGAGACAGGTTTCTCCATGTTGGTTAGGCAGGTCTTGAACTCCCAACCTCAGGTGATCTGCCCACCTCGGCCTCCCAAAGTGCTGGGATTACAGGCATGAGCCACTGCACCTGGCCGATTGCTTTTGTTTTATAGCCGGTCCTCGATCAGGGGTTCGGGGTCCATTATCTGAGTTGATTGGTGTGTGTGGCTCTGTGTCTCCATAGTCAGGAGGATTCCTGGGCATGCTGGATTCTTTTTTTTTTTTTGAGAAAGAGTCTTACTCTGTTGCTCAGGCTGGAGTGCAGTGGTGTAATCTTAGCTCATGGCAGCCTCTGCCTCCCGGGTTCAAGGAATTCTCCTGCCTCAGCCTCCTGAATAGCTGGGATTACAGGTGCCCGCCACCACGCCCAGCTAAATTTTTGTATTTTTTGTAGTGACAGGGTTTTACCATATTGGCCAGACTGGTCTCAAACTCCTGACTTCAGGTGATCTGCCCACCTCAGCCTCCCAAAGTGCTGGGATTACAGGTGCCCTCCACCACGCCCAGCTAATCTTTTGTATTTTTTGTAGTGACAGGGTTTTACCATATTGGCCAAACTGGTCTCAAACTCCTGACCTCAGGTGATCTGCCCGCCTCAGCCTCCCAAAGTGCTGGGATTACAGGTGCCCTCCACCACGCCCAGCTAATCTTTTGTATTTTTTGTAGAGACAGGGTTTTACCATATTGGCCAGACTGGTCTCAAACTCCTGACCTCAGGTGATCTGCCCGCCTCAGCCTCCCAAAGTGCTGGGATTACAGGTGCCCTCCACCACGCCCAGCTAATCTTTTGTATTTTTTGTAGAGACAGGGTTTTACTATATTGGCCAGACTGGTCTCAAACTCCTGACCTCAGGTGATCTGCCCGCCTCAGCCTCCCAAAGTGCTGGGATTAGAGGCCTAAGTCACCGCGCCCGGTCCATGCTGGATTCTTAATCTCCAGGCTGTGCTGGACTCTCACCTTCTAACCAGCCTTGAGGTATCTCAGTCTCAGTACTATTGACATTTTGGTGAAAACAATTGTTGTGGGGGCTGTCCTGTGCATGATAGGATGTTTATTACCATCTGTTGCCCCTACCCACTAGATTCGGGCATCACCCACTCTTCCTGCAGTTGGGACAATTAAAAATGTCTCCAGAGACCGGGCACAGTGGCTCACGCCTGTAATTCCAGAACTTTGGGAGGCCAAGGCGAGCGGATCACCTGAGGTCAGGAGCTTTGAGACCAGCCTGGCCAACATGGCGAAAACCCATCTCTACTAAAAATATAAAAATTAGCCAGGTGTGGTGGCAGGTGCCTGTAATCTCAGCTACTCAGGAGGCTGAGGCATGAGAATTGCTTGAACCTGGGAGGCAGAAGTTGCATTGAGCCGAGATTGTGCCACTGCATTCCAGCCTGGGTGAGAGAGTGAGACTCCATCTCAAAAAAAAAAAGTTTCCAAACATTGTCAAATGTCCTTTGGATTGTAGAATTGCCCCTCACGGAGAATCATTGGTTTAGGTCAGTGGGTTTCAAATGTTGGAGAGCAGGTGTGTATCTTATATTTAGCTTCTAGAGTTATGTCTAAGTCTCAAAATGTACAATTTTATGACATAGCTATTGTTGATGTACCTACAAATCTATATGCATTTAAAATGCTTAGTTTTGAAGTATTTAGATAACTAAATCTCTATGTAACAAGAGTAACAAATCCCACCATATAGCAATTTGTCTTGTTTTAAGATACCTAAAAGATCAGAGCAGTGGTTCTCAATATTTGGTCCTGAGAAACAGCAGCATTAACATCACCTGATAACTTATCAAAAATGCAAAAAGCAGGCCAAGCGTGGTGCCTCATGCCTGTAATCCCAGCACTTTGGGAAGCCAAGGAGGGCGGATCACTTGAGACCAGGAATTGGAGACCAGCCTGGCCAACATGGCAAACTCCTGTCTCTGCTAAACTACAGAAATTAACGGGGCCTGGAGGCGCACACCTATAATCCTAGCTACTTGGGAGACTAAGGCATGAGAATCGCTTGAACCCAGGAAGTAGAGGTTGCAGTGAGCTGAGATCGCGCCACTGCACTCCAGCCTGGGTGACAGAGTGAGACTCTTTCTCAAAAAAACAAAACAAAACAAGAAAGCAAAATCAAAGCATAGGAGACCTGTCTAGACCTACTAAATCAGAAACTCTGGCAGTGGAGCCCTGCGATCTGTTTTAACAAGATCTTCAGGTCATTTTGATGCACACTGAAGTTTGAGAAACACTTGGTTAGTTACTTAGGTAACTAGGTAACTAAGTATATTACTAAGTTACTTAGATAATTAAGTTAGCTGCAATTAGAGACCCATAGAATAAACCTTATTGAGAAATAAGTATAACCTGCTATATACAGAACTTTGAAATCTGCTTAGGAAAATGACTTTTACCACACAGATCATGCTAAGTGTCTGCTGGTCATATTGGCTTCCCTGCAAGAACCTGCCATGTCCACAGCTTTCTTTATAGGATTTCCTTTTGTCAGTATCCCCAAGTTTGGTGCATGCAGCTCCACAGTTTGGTGGCTATGGCTGCTGGAACTAGGTATGCTTATGCCTGACTCCCAGGGTAAGCATCTGTAGGCTAACTGGTAGCCTATATTGGGCAGAGATTGTTCCTCTTAGGAGTTTGAGACAGAGAGAGAGACAAAGAAATGGGAAGACAGCAAAAGGCATGAGGCAATAAAAGCCCTTAGTTAAGCAGAAACCATGAGGAGATGAAGAGGCTCTTAATGAGCCAGTGGTAACAAGAACAATAGGAGGTGGAACTGGGTGACAGAGCACAGGATGGTTGCTTTGGAAAGGGTGAATTTTAGAATCGAAGTTGAGTCAAGCTACTTAAACTAATACGTGCACAGTATGTTTTAGTTTTCTAGAAGGCCCAGCTGGGCAGCTGCTTATAGGGGTTCCTATTTTGTAGTTCCCTATTTTGCTTGCTTCTCTAGGGCGCCTCATGTTAAATCATTAACTGAGGCAGTTTCATATTATGTCTATTCCTTGTTGCCTGAATGAGCCCATTGAATATATACCTATGTTAGAAGACCAAGTGGTTTCAGATGGGTTGCAGGTGGGTTTCATGGCATGCTGCTTCATTAAAGCAGTGACTCTCAGCCTGGCTTTGCTTCAGAAACACCTGGGTAGCCTCTGCCTGTTTATTTAAAAATGCTCTGTAGGTGAGATTCTCACGGGCAGTTGAAGTCTATATTACAGGAGAGAATGGGAGACAGAACCTGTTCCTTTCAGCTTGTCGATGGGTTGACTTTCCCAAAAGAAAGCTGCACAGGGCATACTTCAGAAAACCTCAGGCCCTACTTCATTCATTTCCTTAGATCAGACCAAATAAGCCAGCTCACCACATTTATTCCAGAGATGTGTTGCTTTGCCTCCAGTAACATTTTCTCTTAACATTTCCTGTTAGGGCCTCTGGGTACCATTTCTTTTGAGGGAGATGCTAAGAGTTTGAAAAGCCTTAAAAAATCATTAAAAATATGTGCAGTAGAGTGTTGAAATCAGCCTTGTAAATCATTTTCTGAAAATACAGTAAGTCTAAAGAAGTTTTTATATTTTGAATTACCGGCATTGACCCTATCTAGTTGATCAGTGCCTCCCTTATCCTGCTCGTCACCTCTTCCGTCTTTCCTATTAGAACCAAGGAAAGTATACAAGTACCTTCATGAAGCAAATCTACTGGATTCTCTGACACAAATCAGTCCAGAGGGGAATGAGTGAAGATACAGAATACTTTACGTTGTTGCTCAGATGGTTGGCAGAGTTCCATTAGAGTAATATATTCTGGGAATGTGGTCCAGTGCTTGTTTTCAAGGCCAGCTTAAAAGATTTGGGGCCTGACTGAGAGCATAATCAGGATTCTCTTATTCTCCAACCTAGTATCCTTGAGGAGATTGTAAACTACTCGAGAGTCCAGGACTGTTTACCTATTGTACTTTTATGTTAAGTACCTCTACCCCTAAAAGCAATCTGTTTGTGATATACACAGAATATTTGCCCAGTAAGTCACTCAGCCTAGAGTACAAATTTTAAGCCCAAGCTGGTTTCCTCAGGGGCCAGGCAAGTCTCTTTACTCAGCAGCCTTATCTGACATAGCCCATCTTTAATTTAGCTTTGTTCACGATGCAGGGATCAATAACAGCCATGCTGGGAGGGAGGGAAGGAGAATGGCCAGCTGCAAACAGCCGCCCATCTCAGCACTTGAACTGAACTCTGCCTTGGTCAGAATGATTAGTGCAGTCTGGAGAGCCATTAAGTACTCTCTGACTAGTTCCTCTGAGCTCTGCTTCCCACTACACTCAACGACTAACCCAGGAGATTACAGATGCTTGAGGAGAAAGGGTGTCGTGTCTCCCTGTTGTGGTGCTGAGTAGTGTTTGTACCACTGCCTCAGGAATGTGAATCACAGTGCAAATGAGCTGCCTCTCTCGTTTCCTTTTCTGCACGTCATTTTAGAGAGAGTGATTTATTTCCTGTTTGCGAAGGCTTGCTGTCATTTAGATGAGAGAGAAATTGCATGTACTTTCAACTTTTGGCTGGTTATAGGCTTCTCCTTTTTTTTTTCCATTGTGAGAGTTGTTTATGCTGATTGAATGAAAAGATTTGTTTTCTTAGGCTTTCAGTGATGACACTTCATTTCTTCCATGTGATAAAATTATAATGTGTGATTTTATTTTATTATTTTTAAAAAGTAAAACTGTCACCTAACATTTCCTCCACAGTTGGGTAAGAAAACTAAGAAAGCATCTCGTTTCCTATTGGTTCCATGAGCAACCCTTTTTAGTGTACAAATCAGAAGCCTTGTGCAGCTCTAAGCCTATTTCCTCAATTGGGGAAGTAACAGACCCTGTTCCCAAGATATGAATAGGTGTGCTGGGTGAGAAGTGCTCTGTGCTCAAGGACTTTGACCCTTCATTTTCCAAACTTAAACAAGTTTCTCCATTTCTCTATTCTTAGAACCTTTGGTGTTCTTATATTTAATATATGTTGTACATTTCTTTAAGCACCAATTGTCATCTCCCAGGACACTGGTGTTCCAGGGAACTTGGAGAAAAGCTGACAAGTTATTTGAGTGTTTTATCTTTTACACAAAGGAACCGTGTTTAGAATTTGCCATATCTGCTTTAACGCTTTACAAATTAGCCAACTGGAAAAATATATGTCAAATAACGGAGGAACAAGACACCATCACCTAACCTACTTTTAGGAAGATTACTGAAACATTCAATTTAACAATCATTCAGCACTATCTGTGTGTAAAGGACTCGTGTTTTAAAGGAGGAAGCTGGTGACTTGGGAATGCACTGGAATAAAGTCAGAGAAGTCCTTTGTCCAGGGAACTTCATCAATGAGTTTGACTTGAGAAGAACAAGTCAGATAAGATTAGCCTCCTCATTGTACATGTTTAAGGTGATTTCAGATCACTCTGCTTTAAAAGTCTTGAGAAATGGGATTGGGGAAGGTTCCTTAAATCATTTACTCTTGTTGATTATGTGCAGTTTATATTATGAACCTGCCACCTCCACAGGTGCTGAGCTGTGCTCACACATGGGAGGAGCCATCACAGAGAAGAGGACGTAGATTTATTATCTTTGGTCCTGAACTGGGACAATTGATAAAAACTACAGGGGATGGAGGATTGGCTTGAAACGCAGAATAATCTTCCTAACAGAGCTGTCCCCTCATAGAATGTGCTTATTGTGGGGGTGGGGGTAGAGGATGGGGGATTGAATTCCTTGCAGCTGGGCAAGTTCAAGTATGGATTGCTTGCCCTCTTAAGTAGGATGTCCTATAGAACAGCTGTCCCCAACCTTTTTGGTACCAGGGAGTGGTTTTGTGGAAGACACTTTTTCCACAGACCGCGTGGGTGGGGGGATGGTTTTGGGATGAAACTGTACCACCTCAGATCATCAGGCATTAGATTCTCATAAGGAGTGTGCAGCCTGCATCCCTTGCATGTGCAGTTCACAATAGGGTTCACACTCTTATGAGAATTGAATGCCTCGGCTGATCTGACAGGAGGCAGAGCTCGGGTGGCAATGTTTGGTCACCCGCCCTTCACCTCCTGCTGTGTGGCCTGGTTCCTAACAGGCCACAGACTGGTACTGGTCCACAGCCCAGGGTTTGGGGACACCCGTTATAGAGCATTCAAGTAAGAAAATACTTCCTTTGGTCCAAGATTCTGAAATTTACAATGTTCCCTGCTCATATATCAAATGATGTATTTTAGCTAGAGCTTATTGAATGTCACAATTTTACTGTCAAGAACTTAAAACTTCTATTATGAGGCCAAGGCAGAGCAGTTGCTAAGGACAGTTGAGTCCCACAGTGACTGTTTGGATTGGTTCTGTGTCCTAGGATTGAGTACATGATATCATTCTGATGAGGTTAAAATCCAATTAGGAGGTCTGTCCCTTTGACTGCTGGCTGGGTTTGTTACTTTTTAGTTTCAGCAGAGATATGTGAAGCTTTTTTGGACAGGTTTAGCAAGGTTTGATTTTGGCATTTCTGAATATAACTCTGAGGAGAATTCTCTCCCTGCCGTCCTGGTGGCAGAAGACATTGGACTTTGTCTGCTTGTCTCTTTGGGGACAGATACACGGGCATTTAAAGAGCCATTCTAGTTTCCGGAACTTGAGAATCAGCAGTCCTGAGGGTTACTGCTAATGCTTTAAAATGTTCTCTGCAATTTTAGTTAGTAGTGTGGGGCCGAAAAAGCCTTTTTCCAGGAAAATAGTGAGAGTAAGTGGGAAGTAGAGCTTTTAGAATTTTAGAAGAAAAGCGCATGGCTATTTCAATTAATAACACATGAAAAGTTTTCTCCTTTCAGAGTCCTCCTTTCTTTGGGTTTCAAAAGTTAAGACAATCCATGGGTTTTTAGTTTGTCTTTCAGGTGAATTGTAGAGTTTTCCTGTAAATACTATCATTGCAGTAACTGACGTGGATGTTGCTGAGCAGAAAAAACAAATAGCAAGTTGATAAGTAAGTTAATTCGTACTCTTCCTTCTCTGATATGGTCTGCGGCTCTAAGAATTGTTGTCTCATCCGCGGCTTTTGGACCCTTAAATTTTAGTGAGTTTCATCCCACGGAAACTATTGATAATTTCTTCTTCTGAAGTTTTTTGTAAGTTGTCCCTGCTAGCTAATGGTGCACCAAATAAAGCAATACAACACTTTTCTTATGGGGACTGGGAGAGAACTGACATCCTTTATAAATATGTAGGTGATATATAGGTTACTGGCCTAAGGGCTGCCTGGTGGGGAAAGTGAGGCCTGTTCCTGTCTCTACCACTGAAGACATGGTCATCAAGCCAATATATGCCTCAGCCATTAAAAATACCTTTTTTTCATTTTAAAATAATTGCCATTAAGTATACATAACATAAAATTTACCATTTTAACCACTGTTAATACATATATATTCAGTGGCATTAAGTATATTCTCAATGTTATGCAACCTATCCATTTCCAGAACTTTTTCATCCCAAACAGAAACTGTATCAAACACTGACTCCTCATTCTACCTCCCTATCGCCCCTGACAATCACTAATCTACTGTTTCCGTGGAAACAGAAAATATCCCTATTTGGCATGTTTTATATAAATGAATTATATAATACATGGCCTTTTGTGTCTGGCTTGTGTCATTTAGCAAAGGGGTTCCCAACCCCGGGTCCGCGGATAGGTACTGGTCCATGGCCTTTTAGGAACCCGGGTTACACAGCAGGAGGTGAGCCGCAGGTAAGTGAGCATTACCGCCTGAGTTCCACCTCCTGTCAGATCAGTGCTGGCATTAGATTCTCATTGGTACGAGAACCCTGTTGTGAACTGTGCATGCAGGAGATGTAGGCTGCATGCTCCTTATGAGAATCTAATTGATGCTTGATGATCTAAGGTGGAACATTTTCATCCTGAAACCATTCCTCCTCCCCCAACTTTTATTGAAAAGTTGTCTTCCAGGAAACCAGTCCTTGGTGCCAACAAGGTTGGGGACTGCTGATTTAGCATAGTTTTCAAGGTTCCTCTATGTTGTAGCATGTGTCAGAAGTTCATTCCTTTTTAATGCTGAATAATATTCTGTTGTATGCATATACCAATTTTTAAAAAAGTCATTTGTACTTCAATGGACACTTGAATTGTTTTTACTTTTTGGCTACTGTGAATAACGTTGTGAACATTGCTGTATGGCTGAACATTGCTGTATCTAAGCTCCTTCTTTCAGTTCTTTTGAGTGCCTAGGAGTGGAATTGCTGGATCATATGGCAGTTCTGTGTTTAACCACCTGTTTCCTGCAGTGCCTTGGCTTTTATTTTATTTATTTATTTATTTTAGAAAGAGTCTCATTCTTGTCGCTTCAGGCTGGAACGCAATGGCATGATCTTGGCTCACTGCAACCTCTGCCTCCCCAGTTCAAGTGATTCTCCTTCCTCAGCCTCTGGAGTAGCTGGGATTACAGGCACCTGCCACCACGCCTGACTAATTTTTTTGTACTTTTAGTAGAGACAGGATTTCACCATGTTGGCCAGGCTGGTCTCGAACTCTTGACCTCAGGTGATCCACCCGCCTTGGTCTCCCAAAGTTTTGGGATTACAGGTGTGAGCTGCCGTGCCCGGCCGCCCTGGTCATTTTGAAACTGGGCAGTAATACCTGTGCTTGTAAGAGTGTTTACAAATATTTATCAACCTTTTGCAACTTTAGAAAAGTGAACAGATTCTATTTGTTAGCACTTTATGTACTTACGTTACGTCATGGAACTCATTATTTGTGTTTCCTGAATGTCTGTTGTTTGGATACCTGTGTGTGTTTCCTACTCTACTAGAAGTTCCTTGACCTGATCTGCGTTTCTCCATCTTTGTCCACCTTTTTTCTACCTTGTACAGCAATAAATGTTTGTTGATAAATTGATTAGATGTGCAACATATTCTAAAGTATTATTTAAAAAAAAGAGATCCGTTTATAAGAAGCACATTGGAATTATTTCCAGGTTTTGTTTTGCTAAAGTTAAGATCTGGTATTATTTGTTAATTTATCTTGGTTTTGGAATGAAAAGTATTCCTGCTGTTAAAAATAAATGTTAGATGTAGGAAGTAAACAGAGATGTATTTAGACATTGGGGAAAGGCTTCCACTGGCAGCTGAAATATTGTGGGAAGAGAATTGCTATTGTTAGAGTAGTTCTGTGCTGTGATAGTCTTTATTTTGTTTAGACACTGCTTTTTTGGGGGACCACTCTGCAGGCATCTACATCTGAAGTGTAAGTCTCTTTTTTGATAAATGAGGGATAGTGAAAGATGGGTTATTTTGGGTTGTTGGTTTTGTTTTTTGATAAATGGGTTATTTGATAAATGAGGGTGAAAGATGGGTTAGTTTGGTTGTTGGTTTTGTTTTTAATAGACAACCATAATTTTTTCCTCTTGGGAGAGAATGTTATCCACTTATTTATAGCAAGCAAGTGTTGTTATGGCAGGTGGCTGTGGATGTTGGCATTCAAACAGGCACTGATAAGACTTTAAACAAGGTAGCCATCCAGTTATGGGCTAAAAATGACTGTGTGTAGATTCAGCTACATATTTCACATGGATATAAAGTTCTACTTTTATTAACAAACGTAACAGTGCATTGCTTTTGTGTTTTTAGTTTCTCTTAGCCCTTATTTCTTGTCTCTTTTGGTGGCTAGCTGTTGTCTATAGCTAAGCTGAAACTTTCTGTGCAGGACTTAAGCTTAAAATATCAGTTTGAGGTTGTAATCAGCTGTGGAGTATGATAAAACTTTGAGCAACACAGTTTCCAACAGCATTGCTTTGTCACTGTGCCTGAGAAAGCTCTTATTAACAGAATTTCTGTGAGATTCCATGAGAAAGACTATTGTACAACCATTTTTTGTTGTTGTTGTTTTTGAGATGGAGTCTCCCTTTGTCACCCAGGCTGGAGTACAATGGCATGATCTCGGCTTACTGCAACCTCTGACTCCCAGATTCAAGTAACTCTCCTGCCTCAGCCTCCTGAGTACAGGGAACTACAGATGCGTGCCACTGCACCTGGCTGATTTTTTTGTAGTTTTCATAGAGATGGGGACCTTGTTGACCAGGCTGGTCTCGAACCCCTGACCTCATGATCCACCTGCCTCGGCCTCCCAAAGTGCTGGGATTATAGGCGTGAACCACTGCACTGGCCATTTTTTTAACAGTGAAATAGGGAAACATAATATTTTTCTAACTTTAAAAAATCCTTCAGTTTATAATCATCAGGAGTATTGGATATCTTGTAAGTGAAGGTGGAAGTTCACTTAATAAAAAAGGAAGCTGATTTTTCCTTCTTTGAATGGTTAACATGGGAGTACCCCAAAGCGGAAGCTTAACGTGACTGAGAAAGCCCATCCACTCATTGTTACAGAATCAATTATTAATTCAACAAATACTTATGGAGCCTTTGCCGTGCCTGTGAGCCTTGTGCTAGAGGCCAGGGATAAGTAAGATAAATTCTGCACCTGCCTCCTGCAACTTAGTCCAATTTCCAGGTCTCCCCTAGATTTTTCTCTTTTTTTATTTTCATTTTTAAAATGGAGACAGGGTCTCACTGTGTTGCCCAGGCTGGTCATGAACTCCTGGGCTCAAGTGATCCTCCCACCTAGGCCTCTTAAAGTGCTGAGATGACAAGCATGAGCCATCGCACCTAGCCTCTCTCTTAAAACAACTTTATTAAAGATGTAATTCAGACCGGGCATGGTGGCTCACATCTGTAATCCCAACACTTGAGAATTACTTGAATCCGGGAGGCAGAGGTTGCAGTGAGCTGAGATCATACCACTGCACTCCAGCTTGGGTGACAGAGTGAGACTCCATCTCAAAAAAAAAAAAAAAAAGAAAAAAGTAATTCACACACCATAAATTTCACCTGTTTAAAGTGTACAACTCAGTGGCTATTAGTATATTCACAGAGTTGTACATCTATTACCAGAATCAATTTTAGAGCCTTTTTTTTTTTTAAATCCCAAAAAGAAACCTCTTCCCTTTAACACTTATCCTCAGTCCACCTATCCTTCTCAGCCCTTGACAACAGCTAGTCTACTTTCTGTCTCTATGGACCGGCCTAGTCTAGATATTTTATATAAATGGAATTATATATGGCCTTCATGTCTGACTTATGTCATTTAGCATAATATTTTCCAGGTTCATCCATGTTGTTGCATGGGTTAGAACTTCATTCTTTTTTATGGCTGAATGATATTCCACTGTATGAATATACCACATCTTTTTTTTTTTTTTTGAGACAGAATCTTGCTGTGTCACCCAGGCTAGAATGCAGTGGCGCGATCTCGGCTCACCACAACCTCCACCTCCTGGGTTCAAGCAATTCTGTCTCAGCTTCCCGAGTAGCTGGGATTACAGGCGCGTGCCACCACACATGGCTAATTTTTGTATTTTTAGTAGAGATGGGGGTTTCACCATCTTGGCCAGGCTGGTCTCGAACTCTTGACCTCGTGATCCACCCACATCTGCCTCCCAAAGTGCTGGGATTACAGGCGTGAGCCACCGCGCTCGGCCACGTCTTTTTAAAATCTATTCCTTCACTAATAGACTGTGGGTTGTTTCCGCCTTCTGGCTATGTGAGTAATGCTTTTATGAGCGTGCATACAAGTTTCTGTGTGGGTATATGTGCTCAAGTCTCTGATCCCATAGATGTCTTGCCTATCCCACAGATCCAGGCCTACCACAGAAAAATGTAGAAGAATCATATACCATGGGAACATAATGGAGGGACATGTAGACTTAATTAGGGAGTCAGGGAAGGCTGCCCCTGAGGCCACCATATCCAAGCTGTGGCTTGAAAGATAGGTTGAATAGAAAAGTTTTTCAAGCTGCAGCTGTATCACCCATTAGTAGGTTGTGAATTCAATTTAGTGAGTCATGGCCAGCATTTTTAAGGAGGTGAACTAAAATAGAATAGTAGATATTAGAGGACATTCCATGTGCTAAGGAAATTGTTGCATGAAATTTATTTTCACTGGCTATATGAGAGCATATAGCAAATTGTGATGTAAGATGTATTCTATATTCTGGGTTGCAATCAGAAAAATATGAAAGCCACTGCTCTAGGGATTTTTAGAAAGGAGATTATTTATTAATCTGGAGCTTTAAATATGGTTCCACTAGAAGATTGGAGAGATACAGGAGAGAGAACCTAGAAAGCTGAAGATTCTTTGAAAGCTTAAAGTTCTGTGATTTTTACACTTTTAAAATAATTCATTCAACAAATATTAAAATATCTACCATAGGCCTAGATTGCCCTAAGTTCTGGGAGCGTACATAAGATTTGTGTGATTTTGGTTCTTTTGGGATCTGGCAGGGAAGATGTACAAGCAATTAAAATGACTTCTATAAAACACGGTGAGTTGAGGCTGGGCGCGGTGATTCACGCCTGTAATCCCAGCACTCTGGGAGGCCAAGGTGGGTGGATCACCTGAGGTCAGGAGGTTGAGACCAGCCTGGCCAACATGGTGAAATTCCGTTTCTACTAAAAATACAAAAATTAGCCGGGTGTGGTGGTGGGTGCCTGTAATACCAGCTACTCCAGAGGCTGAGGCCAGAAAATTGCTTGAACCCAGGAGGCGGAGGTTGCAGTGAGCCAAGATAGCGCCACTGCACTCCAGCCTGGGTGACAGAGCAAGACTCAAAACAAAACAACAACAAAAAACACCATGATGGGCTGAACGCATAAATATCTTTAGTTTTTCCAAAATGTCTCTAAAATGAGAAAGCAATGAAATAAAAAAGACACAGGCACCTCAAAGGTAGGAGAATAGGAGAGGAGATCACAGCAGTTAATTGCTGTTAACATGTCTTTGGAAGGAGTCACGGAAGCTGGACTCTAAGATCTCAAAGAGGATGTCAGTAAGTGAGCCAGTTCGCGCCATAAAACTCCAGAAAAGTTCAGGATTTGGAAGCCCTAGGTCTTGAATAAGGCTCTAGGATATAGAGCTGAAAAAAAGAGCATTAGATGGAGATCTATAAAAGCTGTTAAGCCCCAGTTTCCACCCCCACCCATCAGATCCAGGTGCCTGCCCCTCCTCTCACCCTGAAGGTTCTATTGTGAAAAGCTGTAAATCATCAGCCATCCATCCCCCAACCTGCAAAGGTACACACCTAATAGATATGATACACACCCATCAGAAACAATGGCACACTGAGTTTAGAAGGGAAAAGTGGGCAAACCCCTGTGGGTGTGTCATGATCTTAGAGGGGCAGGGGATAAATAGTTTGAAAGTTATCTCCAAGGTGATTTTGAAGACGCAGTTCTCCCATCCCGTTCTCAATTACTAGCCGCTGAGTTTGTCCCAGGAGGCATTAGCCGCCTATCAAACTGTTGGGACATTATTTTTCTCTTAGTCTATAAAAGTTGTTTGACATCCATCACATGTATCATGTGCTAGGTCTTGTGGGAGGCAACAATGACAACAAAAGGGTAAAATATTGTCCTGTGCTCATGGAACTTCAAATCTAGTTATTGGTGATTATATACATTCTAAGTTAAACACTTTCCAATTAAGACATCTCGTCAAGGTGAAGGATTAAAAACCTTTCTGTCCCATCCTCTCACCCCCTTCCATCTGAGTGTGTTCAAATAAACTTTAGAGCACCCAAGGTTTATAGAACTCCTGACAGCGGCCTCACCAAAGGCTGGGCTTCCTATTTGTCATAAACTTGTTGAAATTTTGTTTGACTGCTTTAGTACAGGAGTATATTCCTCAAAACAAGAGCCTTGAGAGCTTTTCCCTGGTTAAGATACCAAGGATGATTTCCAAATTTTAGGCATCCTTCCCCTTGTTCCACCATTTTTTTTTTTTTCTTCTGGGAAAATAGCCAGGATGATTGCAAAACATAAGCTTGTAAAAAGGCCAAACTCCATGGATGTACGAAAGTAAATTTTCTTGAGGGCCACACCCATGTAACTCTGGATTTTTCATTTAATTCCTAACTCATTTTTTGTTGTTTTTGTTTTTTTAAACTCAAATATGTAAGTCTCTTTAATTGAGGTCACTTACTTGGTTGGGAGATTAATATTCTGATGGGGAAACTTTCTTTTTAGAGTTTATGTTGTTTTATTCCTTCAGTCATTCAGTATTACTATTGGGGTAGCTTTTAGAATTTTCCATCTCCCCCACTTTCAAATTACTCTTGTCTTTTTTTTTCTTTCCCTGAGAAATTAGTGAAAACAGTTTGAAATGTTGACATGTTGTAAGGAGATCTGCATTATTTAAGGAAACAGCTGGCAGATCTCTGTAATGCCCCACCTCTGTTCTGCCAGTGCCTGAAATTTCCTTTGCATGACTCAGTTAAAAAAACAAAAAACAAAAAACAAAAAAGGCCAGAGGAGGGGAATGAGTGGAGAGGAGAAGAAACCCTTATTCCCCTTTCTGAGTTGCAGAAAGCTTTTATCAAGGTTTACATTTAGTCATGCTTCTGTCCTCTAGTGGATAGCAGCATGTGATGAACTCAGAGAAACTCTCCTCCCAAATTGGCCAGTAAGAACTCCGCAAAAACTGTGGATGAGCTGAGCTTACCTCCCACAATTTTATTTTGAAAATGAAAAATTTTCCCCACATAGTAAACACAGTTATCTTCACGAGTGTGGGAATGATTAAGAAAAAAAGCCAAACTTAGATTTGCAAGTTGGGTGACCTGAAGTTTTGCCTAGAGGGAGAGGAGGCTCTCTTCCTCCTTTCACTTTGTTCTTGCCAGCGCCTGCAGCCTGCCCTGGAAGAATGGGTTTCTTCTTTGGGTAGACAGGAATTGTTGGCTGCTCTTCCAGACTTGCCCATAGGCCTGGCTGTTTCCCTGGTGCACCTTCCCTGCTCAAGTTGCTGTCCTTATCATTTTATATTTTTGTGCCAGTGTAGATTTGGTCCTATAAGGCTGCAGATATATAGTGGGCAGAAAGATGTGGGGATGAGGACACTGAGCCTACAACCTATTTGGAGGGACTCTGGGCAGCATGAGGATGAGGGGCAGGGCCAGGGCCACAGCTAACTAGTTAGCAGTCAGGCAAATAGTTGAGGACAGAGACCTTCTTGTGTACATTAATAGCGCCAGCATTTTAAAGATCTTTACCCAGGGAAGGCGCTCTCTCTCTCTCCTCTCTGTCTCTGTCTCTCTCTCTCTCTCTCTCTCTCTCTCTCTCTCTTTCTCTATAGTTATTTGGGAGAAACTAGAAACAGTGTATTTAAAAAAATTGGATGCCTTAAGCTTCCAAATACATGTGTTTTAGAGCTCACTTATCTGGAGGTTGGCCTATTCCGTTCCCTCTCTGACATCTTGCCTTTCAACTATTTTTTTTCACTTCTCAGAGTGGGCACGAGAAACCACAGGATGTAGAAACATAGAGTCAGTTTTGCTAAAGCATGCCCCCGTGAGACTAGGAGGGGAAGAGGTGATGAAAACTAGTGAGTCCAGTGAGAGTTTACAATTAGATGTTCAATTATTGATTTTGTTTTCTTTGTAGTCAGTCTTTTTCTGATTAAAGTGGGTAAGATATTTGAATATAGGGAGATAAATGTGCTATGTGAAAGGATATAAGAAATCCTAGAGGAAGTGTGAACTCTAAACTCTTTGGCAAGTCTTTCTGCCTGAATTTTGAAGCCAACGTAAAGATTATATATATGGCTGGGCGCAGTGGCTAATCCCAGTACTTTGGGAGGCCGAGGCAGGTGGATCATGAGGTCAGGAGTTCAAGACCAGCCTGGCCAACATGGTGAAACCCTGTCTCTACTAAAAATACAAAAATTAGCTGGGTGTGGTGGTGTGCGCCTGTAGTCCCAGCTACTTGGGAGGCTGAGGCAGGAGAATTGCTTGAACCTGGGAGACAGAGGTGAGCTGAGATTACACCACTGTACTCCAGCCTGGGAGACAGAGCAAGATTCTGTCTCAAAAAAAAAAAAAAATTATATATATACACAGACACACACACAATACATATGCATATATACATATTCATACACTATATATGTATACATTCACACATGCACATATGTATTCAAAATGATAGTTAAGCTAGTTTTTGCCCTCCCTATCAGTTTGTCACATGTCCATGTTGTTTCCTGGTATATCCAGCTGTTTCCTTAATGAGACCATTTCCATCTTTCAGATATTTACCAATAGTCGAGTATATACTCGGCTTTATTGCAGGACCTGGCTATGATACAGATGGATGTACTGTGTATAGATGCCCCAAAATAATTTTTATTTTTATGATGGTTAGATTTTGCCTGCATATTTAAGGTTTTGCTGTATATACTAATTTGCTTCAGAGTCAGAAAAATAGCAGCAAACTCTGAGAGGGCACTGAAAAAGTATCACTGACTTAGAGGGTGTTATAGTAGGAATGGAACTACAGAGATAGCCTTTGCCCCTGCTTTGTGAGAAAGCAGTGGAGAAAAATACAATAGCTCCCATTTATTAAAAGCTTCCTATATGTCAGTACTATATGTATTATCTGTTTTAATCCTTACAGTAACTGTGTGAGGCGGGTCCTAATTATCTTCCTTTTACAGATGAAGAAAATGAAGGCAGAGTCTTTAGGTGTCCTCCCAAAGTTGCAGAACATGAGAGACAGAGTGTGGACGAGGCTATATGTCTCAGATTATAAGGACAGTGCTCATTTCCATTGCATTAAGGAAAATATCCTAGTCTATCCTGTTTAATTCTAGGAACCCTGTGGTGTGGAGAGGTTTTCTCTTACATACCCATTCTAAGCCTCCACTTTGATCCTTTGTTTTGGTAGGCATCTTCTCTCCTCATTTACTGCTCACTGTGTGAGGATGATAGGCACTCCTCAGTTATAAACATCCCCTTTGCAAACATAGCAGCTTGGTTGCTCCCTCTGTGGTCTACCCTAAGCGCTCCCCAAATGCCCACCCATGGCGGCAGGTGCCAGACTGGGGCCTGAGCAGGGCACTGAGTCTCCACAGCCTCCTCCATACCACTGCCTGCTTTTTTTCCTCTCGTCTCTTCCCCCACCTGCCATTGTTTTTTGTGTTTCCCTTCAGGCAGATTAGTTAATTCCACCTCAGGTCATCTCTTATTCTTTCTATGACAAAATGCATTCTTAGTTTCACACTGTTGTCATATAAATGAAGGAACCCTTTCCCACAAATTGAGAATTGGCAGGATTTGATTCATCAATATTCTCGGCTGTTAGTTTTCCTTTCACTGTGCTCACAGATAACCAGATACAGCAGAATTAAAAAGTAATAGGCACCCTCTAGTCCCTTGCTACTCAAATTGTAGCCCGTGACCAGCATCATTGCTATTACCTGGGGCTTGTTAGAATTGCAAAATCTCAGCCCCTCCCAGGCCTAGAGAACCAGGTCTTGTGGTTGAACAAGATCTGCAGGTGCATAATTATTTGCACATTACACTTAAGAAACACTGTAAACCTACCCTATTTCTGTCCTTTTCTTCTTAAGCTAAATGTTATGACTTGGTCACAGCTGAAAACCTTCAATGCCATTATTAGTAATGACGTTGGTGCTGATGGGGTTTGTAGATGACATTAAACTGAGCAATGTTTCTTGACGTTAAACTGAGAAATGCTTCTAATGACCAGGAAGATAGAATTGAAAGTAGCGTTAATAAATTGAAGTGATTACTGTAAAACGGGTTAAAATGATATAGAGAACACTGCCTGCCTGGCGAAGCATTGCATGGTGTGAGGAGTGGGCACAGACGCAGCACTCAGGTGTTTTGCGTTTGTCAAGAATCACTGTCCTTTTCAGTCCTCAAGCCTCATGGACAACTGTTTCCCAGGGACTGTCAGGGTCCCAGTTTTGAATTGTCTTAGTGATTTTAGATGAGATTGTTTATATTCCAGAGGCCCTTTTTTTTTTTTTTTTTTTTTTTGGTGACGGAGTCTCACTCTGTGTGGAGTGCAGTGGCGCAATCTCCACTCACTGCAACCTCCACCTCCTGGGTTCAAGCAATTCTCTTGCCTCAGCCTACCGAGTAGCTGGAATTACAGGCACGTGCCACTGCACCTGGCTAATTTTTGTATTTTTAGTAGAGACAGGGTTTCATCATGTTGGCCAGGCTGGTCTTGAACTCCTGACTTTAGGTGATCTGCCTGCCTCAGCCTCCCAAAGTGCTGGAATTAGATGTGAACCACCATGCCTGGCCATTATTATTATTATTATTATTTTTATAAGACTAGTCTAGTGTACTAGTGAGAAGAGGGAAAGAGAAGAACAAGAAGTTCTGCCTGTAACTTACTATGAACATTCAATGGAGATAATTCACAGCCTGCAGACTAGCCAGAGGGCCAGTTGTTAAATCCTCATTATCCTGCTACTCTTGAGTCCTGTTAGGTGACTAGAAAGCAGTGCACCTGGAGACGGGGTACTCCTGTCTGAGAGCTGTCTTTCTAAAGTAAGATTTAGCATTAGGCCCTTAGTTTTTAATTAGGAAGTTGAGCAGAGAGGGAATGTTTGAGGACTGTTACTATAATTTTAAAACTAAAGCTGTCACTGAGGGTACTGAGCATGTTGTTTATTCTCCAATGCTCAGTTCCATGGAAGAAATTTCTCTCAAAGTTGAGTTAGGAAGATTTTTTCCTAAATGCTTTCTTTCTTTTTTTGGAACAGGGTCTCAGTCTGTTGCCCAGGCTGTAGTGCTGTGGCTTACTGCAGCCTTCACCTTCTGCGCTCAAACAGTTCTCCCATCTCAACCTCCTGAGTAGCCAGGACTACACGTGTGCATTACCATACTTAGCTAATGCCTTTTTATTTATTTTTTTAGAGATGAGGTCTCCCTATGTTGCCCAGTCTTGAACTCCTGGGCTCAAGCAATCCTTCTGCCTTGACCTCCCAAAGTCCCAAAGTGTTGGGATTACAGTCATGAGCCACTGCACCCTACCCTGAATGCTTTTATTTAGTGAGAGCCATAACATATTATTATTTCCATATTCTTTTCATCTTTCAGGAAATTCCTAAGCTTTTTTAAAAAAAACCATATATTGGAAGCTTTCCTTTACTTAGGGCTTTTTTTAAAAAAAAATAGAGATAGGGGATCTCATCGTCACCTAGGCTAGAATGCAGTGGTACCATCACAGCTCGCTGCAGCCTCCAACTCCTGGGATCAACCCCTACCTTATTCTCCTGACTAGCTAGGACTACAGGCACTCACCACCACACTGGACTAATTTAAAAAAATTCTTTTTTGTAGAGAAGTGGTCTTGCTGTGTCACCCAGGTTGATCTAGAACTCCTGACCTCAAGTCACCCTTCCGCATTAGCCTATCAAAGTGCTGGGATTACAGACATGAACCACTGCACTTGGCCTATTTAGGGCTTCTAATTCACTTTCCTTTTCCTTCTTGTCTAATGCTTGTGTTTTTTAGAATCTGCATTTTATTTTAAGTCATCTCAAATTCCTTTTGGAAGTAGTGAGGGAGTAAATACTAGCCTTGTGTAGAAACCATAAAGCGTATTCAATTTATTTCTGTTTTGTGAACTCAACCTTGTGTGAGCATCAACCATATGCAGGACTGTTGGGCTTGCAATGTGCCAGACCAAGCAGTCTCTAATTTTGTTCTCAGTTCAGAGCTGAGGGGCTGAGGAAGTTTTGGGCAAGAGTGAGGTCTGCTTGGGAGGATTGCCTTGACAGCTGTGCGCACAGTGGGTTGGAAGGGGAGCAGGAGGGCATCCGTTTGGCATCTGCCTTGGTGGTCTCAGACTACAGCATCCATGCTGAAATTGCAAAGGAGAGGGTCAGGAAGGGAAAGACTGGGGACAAAGCGGACTGATTTGGGCAACGGGTAAGGTGCAGAGAGTAAGGAACAGGGATGAATATATGTGACCCTGATTATCAGGCCTTGATGTTGCTTTGAGAACAATCCTCTCCAGCTTTTGATATTTTTTTCTCGTATCTGGGGAGCTTGATAAACTAAGCCTTGGACTTTTGTTGTTTTGATCTTTCTGAGCTCTTTGTCATCAGTCCTACTCTGGGAAATGAGAAGTGGCTGCAGAAGGCACCTAACCTGTGCTTGTTCCCTTTTCTCTGCCTCATACCTCAAGTTCTCTACCACTAGAGGAGAGGTGGGCTGAACTTCCTTAGCAAGATCTCTTTCATTTTTTGGGAATCCCATTTTCTAATACAACTCCAGACCCATCAGCCACCCAGGAGACCCCACGTGGGAGCTGCGTTCCGTTTGCCAGGGAGATGCTCCTGGGAGTTGCGTTAGGAAGGCAAGTCAGGAACAGATGGCTGTCCTGGGGGGTCTGGATATCGGCCCAGCCCCATCTCCTCAAAGCCATTGTTTGCCCTGGTTTGTGAGGTTCTCAACAGCGGGGACAGGTGCAATCAGAGAAGGATGAAATGCTCTTTTTCTTTGGACCTGAAATGGGACCCTGTACTTAGTGCAGCCTTACTCAGTGACAACCAAAATTTGAAAATTGTGCTTTTCTGAGGCTGGGCTCATTGACTTCCATGAGCTCTTATTAGCTGTTTACTCATGCATTAGGAGGCAATTTAATGTGGGTAGAGGAGGGCAAATCAAATGAGAAGGAGCTGCTGTGTTTAAAATTACTACGAGGATAGACTGTTCTTAAAGGGCCCTACTTGAGCCTACAGAAGCCTTCCTTAGCTTACATGTTGAATAAATTAATTAGATGAATTGTGAATTAATCTGATTTATTCAGAGAAATCCTTTGCTCTGCAGGCTGTACTGGGCATCATGTGGCTGACTTCTTGTTCTGACTTTCTATGAATGTTTGCAAGTAATACAATATCTTTTTATGATTGAGACAGTGTAATAATATTTAATATTAATATTTAATAATTTTAGGAAAATAATTTAGGTAAGGTTTTGATGTGTATTGTAGCGTGCATTCTTCTAAGCCATGCCCTTTGATATTAAAAGTTGTGCTAGTTTCAAAGGGCTTGATTTCCTTAACAGAAAGGCGCCTATAAATCTGGCAGTAGCTAATGAAGGGAGAATGGTAGTCTTTTCAGTAGGGGAGGGCAGTGCACACAGAGATAGCCTGTATTTTTTAGTCTAACTGTACTAATCTAATCTCATGAAAGGTACATACACATTTAATATACATTTTTTTCTGAGGCCCATAGCTTTTATTACATTTTCAAAGGAGTAGATGACTCCTAGAAGCTAGGAACCTCTGCAGAATAACTTCTTGAGTGAGATAACATTATTGTGATTTGAGAAATACTGAATCTCTACATATTTTGACCTTTTTTTTTTTTTTAGAAGAGAGTCTCGCTCTGTCACCCAGGCTGGAGTGCAGTGGCGAGATCTCAGCTTACTGCAACCTCTTCCTCCGGGGTTCAAGCGATTCTCGTGTGTCAGCCTATTTTCACCTCTTTAAAGAAATATATTATTATCACTCCCTGAAAGTGGATTAGTTAAGTACTGTTTACCCTGCCTATCAAGAAAACTTACTTGCACATGTTGTGTTTGGACATTAGTCAATGAAGATTAGTCAATGAGAACTAGTCGATGAACATGGTCAGTCTTGCTTAAAGACTCAAAATGTTCTGGAGTATAGTGTTAATTGTGGTAGTTTATGACGTTTTTCTGAAGAGAAAAAACACTCCAGCAAGGTAGGTAATTCTCTGTCTTCTTCCTCCTGCCCATCCCTCTGTCTAAATTAGAGACAGGTTTTGGAGGAGTAGTGGGAACATTGGGTGATTTCTAGTGGGGTTAGAGAAAACAGTACCTGGTTCTTTGACCGCATCCATCAAAGCAAAGACCTAGACTTGCATAGGAGGGTATTGTTTGTTTGCTTGTTTGAGGATTGTGATTTCCCAGGTTTGTTCATTTGCGTGAGTGGCTGAATAATGTAACGGAGACTTCAGAAATAAGGAAAATGGTCGTCACCAAAATGTCTTGTTTTACCTTTATTTGGACTAAATGGAAAACACATGTTTAATAGCTAAGGCTATTGAGTGCTTATCATTTGCCAGGAGCTGTTTCTGAGCCTTTCAGATATAACAACTCATTTTATCCCCCCTACCCCTAACAAATGGGGTGGTTTGAGTTGGCCTTGGTGAGGTATGAAAAGGAAACAAAGCAGTGACCTCTTCCTGCAGGCTGGTCAGATGTTTGAGATAACATTCCTTAGCATTCTTGGTGGAAGTGGTGATGTTGTTGAAAGCCGCTTCCCCGTTGCTCTGGAGTGCAGGTGGGAGGGGTGGACTTTGGCTTTTTCAAAGGATCCCAGGAATGGGAAGGACCTTAAAGATCTAGACCAGGGGTGTCCAATCTTTTGGCTTCCCTGGGCCACGTTGTAAGAAGAAGAATTATCTTGGGCTGCACATAAACTACACTAACACTAATGATAGCTAATGACCTTAAAAAATTGCCAAAAAAATCTCATAATGTTTTAAGAAAGTTCATGAATTTGTGTTGGGCTGCATTTAAAGCCATCCTGGACTGCATGTGGCCCATGGGCCATGAATTGGACAAGCTTTATCTAGACCGTTCTGAACTACTCATCTGCCTCCCCCAGCCCCGACCCCACACATTCAGAATTCTCCACACATTGGTTGTCTGGCCTCTGCCTGAATAGCTGAGTACCTGTCTTTCCAAAACTACCCCTTGAGGGGAGATTTACAGCACCTTGTAGCATAGTATATGGTATTTGGCTAGTAAAATGTGATCCTTTAATATTTTTCAGTCTTTATTGAGCACCCACCCATGGGGTTGGAGGAACTTAGGAGGTCCTGTGGCAAAACAAGAATAGAGTCTTTGCATTTAACTTGTTCTCAGACTTGTAGGCACAGACAGGTAAGCTGGGTGTTCTGGTGAGCGCTGCTAGAGGCCACACAGGATGCTTCCAGAGCCTAGAGGAGAGTCTGATTCAGCCTTGAAGAGACAAGGAAGGTTTTGGGGGAAGGTGGCATCTGAATTAATGCATTAATGGTGAATGCACACTTATTATAAAGCTCAGGGATGTTACGGCCTCTGATACTTTACACAAATAGAAAGGTTAAGGTAATTTTCCAGCAGGGCGCAGTGGCTCAAGCCTGTAATCCCAGCACTTTGGGAGGCCGAGACGGGCGGATCACGAGGTCAGGAGATCGAGACCATCCTGGCTAACATGGTGAAACCCTGTCTCTACTAAAAAATACAAAAATCTAGCCGGGTGAGGTGGCGGGCACCTGTAGTCCCAGCTTCTCGGGAGGCTGAGACAGGAGGATGGTGTAAACCTGGGAGGCGGAGCTTGCAGTGAGCTGAGATCTGGCCACTGCACTCCAGCCTGGGCGACTGAGCGAGACTCCATCTCAAAAAAAAAAAAAAAAAAAGAAAGGTTAAGGTAATTTTCCAAATAAAATAACAAAAATACCATCTAAAAATGATAACTGAATCAACAAAATGCAGGAAATTTGAATATTCAGTCCTGTTTTAAACCTTTCTTTTAATTGTATTTATTTATGTATTTCACTTATTTATTAATTTAATTTAATTATTATTATTATTATTTTTTTAGCTGAAGTCTTGCTCTGTCACCTTGCAGTGGCTCAATCTCTGCTCACTGCAATTGCCACCTCCCAGGTTCACGCCATTCTCCTGCCTCAGCCTCCCAAGTAGCTGGGACTACAGGTGCTCGCCACCACGCCTAGCTAATTTTTTGCATTTTTTTTTTTTTTTTTTTTGAGACAGAGTTTCGCTCTTTTTGCCCAGGGTGGAGTGCAATGACGCGATCTCGGCTCACCGCAACCTCCGCCTCCCGGGTTCAAGTGATTCTCCTGCCTCAGCCTCCCGAGTAGCTGGGATTACAGGCATGTGCCACCACCGCAGCTAATTTTGTATTTTTAGTAGAGACGGGGTTTCTCCATGTTGATCAGGCTGGTCTTGAACTCCCGACCTCAGGTGATCCACCTGCCTCGGCCTCCCAAAGTGCTGGGATTACAAGCGTGAGCCACCGCGCCTGGCAGTTTTTTGCATTTTTAGTAGACACGGGGTTTCACCGGGTTAGCCAGGATGGTCTTGATCTCCTGATCTCATGATCCACCCGCCTAGGCCTCCCAAAGTGCTGGGATTACAGGCATGAGCCACCACGCCTGGCCCTATTTGTTTGTTTGTTTGTTTATTTATTTTTAGTAGAGATGGGATTTCACCATGTTAGCCAGGATGGTCTTGATCTCCTGACCTCGTGATCCGCCTGTCTTGGCCTCACTGGGTCACGCTGTGTTGCCTAGGCTACATTAGAACTCCTGGACTCAAGTGATCCTCCTGCCTCAGCCTCCCAAGTAGCTGTGATATAGCTCATACCACCATGTCACCATGCCTGGCTCTCTTTCAATTAACTTTAAAGAAATCTAGTGCTTTTTTTTTTTTTTTTTTTTTTT